>NW_006922202.1:269602-277490 GCF_000298275.1 Orycteropus afer afer
ACTCGACGGCAAACAACAACAACAACAACAGAGCTGTCTCCTAGAGAATTTGTTTGTTGGGTTGGCCCTTTGATTGCACATAAGCAATTCCTGTGCTAAGAGCTGTACAGAGCCAAATAAACTAGAACGAATGGAAACATCTTCAGCTACCCTTGAGAGAATCATATTTCAATTACTCTTTAAGTACACAGTCATGTAGGCATTCAATTACTTATTGACTCATGAAAAAGAACACAGTAGTTACATGAATAGTGAATGGGACTTAAGTAGACTTACATCGTCCACCAATAAAATCCACACAAAGGTAAATATTTTCTCAAGTGATATAGAACTGCTTGCTATTACTGAATATTATCCTAATGACAACATACTATTCAATATTAACTCTGATAGATAGAAAAGCAAGTGTACTTTTTTGAAGCCTGGAATCAAAGAGGTAGCCCGTGTGCTCCAGTGGAAAGAATGCTGCTTCTGCTTCCAAAGTCTGGCTCCAAAACATACAGTGATGTTTCTTTGGAATAATTACTTAACTTTGTTGCATCATATTTACTTCTTTTAGGAAGTGGATTTGATAACCCTTACATTAAATAAAATAAAGTATCCAGAGAGGCTGAAACACAGTAAGTCTTCCGTAAAGGGTGAACATTACCACCACAGGACAATGAAGTTTTGGAAACCTTTCATTCCTCAGAGCCCTCTGAATGGAGCAAGGAAGAAACTCAACTTCAGACTTCTATTCCACCTTTAATGAAAATATTTTTTTTCTTATCTCTTTTTTATTGTGTTTTACTGGAATATCTCATTTTATAAAAATGGTAAAACTGCTCTTTTATGCTGAAAATAATGTCACACCTATTAAATACTTATCTTAAAGTGGTCAAATCTCAGACTTGAGACCACTTTAATGCCTGTAGGATCAGTTTCACTCCAGACCCTAGAATTAATCTTTCAACTCAAGCCAAAAAGCAAACTCACTATCACAGAGTCAATTCAGACTCATAGAAACTCCCATTGGGTCTCCAAGGCTGTAAATCTTTATGAAAGTAGATTGCCCCATTTTCCTTCTACCAAATGGCTGGTGGATTTGAACTGCCAAACTTCTGGTTAGCAGTCAAATGCCTGAGACACTACACACAATGTAAGAAATCAAAATCAGGACCAGCCTTCATGTGATTTAATTCCAGTGCTAAATTACAGTCCCCAATTAATCTTCATCAGTCCCTCTAAGGCATTAACTTGATTCCTGGTTTCCTCTGCTCTTCGTGGGCTGGGAAATTTCCTTAGCAACAGAGCAATTAACTGGACAAGAACCCAGTCCCTAAATATCATTTCCCACAATTGGGTCCCCATAAAACCAAAAAAAAAACCAAACTCACTGCCATCGACTCTAATCTGACCCATAGCAATCCCTTCTTGGGTTTCTGAAGTGGTATCTCTATAGAAGTAGATTGCCCATTCTTCCTTCTGAGGAGTGGCTGGTGGGTTTTAAACACTAGCCTTCTTGTTAGCAGTCAAATACCTTAGGCACTATGCCACCAGAGCTTCTTGGGTGCCCATAGGCACTACATATTCTTGTTGGAATCAATCTAGTTCACTGACACTTGGAAGATAAGTGATAATATTGTCTTTCATATCACATTTATAATGTGACTGGCCACTTTCCAGGAATTTTTTCTACTTTTTATGTCAGTATTGTAATTATCTCACATGGTACTATTTTACAAATGAGGTAAATAATGTTGAGAGGATAGCAAGATAACAGGTAGAATAAATGAAGAATGTGAGTACTGAACATAAAGTCCTTCATCAAAGCCCAAATTCCACTGTTACTTTTGTTTCAAGATGATAAGAGGAAGGTCTCCCATGGGTAAATAATAATTTCAAAGGAGGAAAGAATTGAGATAATGTACTTTTGAAACTAATTATGTTAATTTGGAAAAAATGATTATAGGACTGAAATTGAAATGGTAGTCAAGAAGTATAGGTCACTCAATGCTACCATAAGAATGGTGGACTATATTGCATATAAAATGGAGACCTTGTGAAGTTTTTTTATGTAAGAGAGCAAATAATTTGATAAAGAAATGTATATTTTCCTTAATATCAGTGCAGTAAGTTATGACATGCTCAGCTATAGTACATAATAAATTATAAATGTCTGTGCCTCTCCAAGTCTTCTCTATAGTCTTCTCCACTTTGCTCTGGGCCTTTGAGATTAATCTGTGTGGTGTAAATTAATGAGCACCCTTGTGTCTGGTTTCCTGTAGGTTTTAGTCAGGGGTGGTGGTGGGGAACATAAGCAGAAAATTACAGAGAGACAGAACAGTGAGATCACCATATGTAATCCTTGGACTCTCATAGTGTCTTGGGCTAATTCTGTCCCTCAAGTCAAGATCTCAGTGGCCCTCTCAGTCTCCAAATTCTAGTAACACCTCTCTCCTGCTAGTATTTAGTTGTAAAGGTAATGTCAAAATACTATTGTTGCGATCCTGGCATACTGGACCATCCCATATGCCTTTCCTAGTCCCTGCCCACATGTTTTTAAAAAGTTAATTAATCCAACCTTCTTTTATGTTAATTTAAACATGTCATATGTCTTCTGTTTAGAACATGATTGATCACCACCTCAGCTGGCATAACAAAGAATGGGGGGGGTTTAATGGGGCAGCCTTTAATGGGGTAATTTCCACTGCTGCTTCTAATCCTTTAGCTAGATCTTAGTCACAAGCATACACCTAATGTCAAGGGTAGATGGGAAAGAAGAAGATAGCAACCAAAACAATGGAAATAGATAACATCAGAAATAGTTCTACAAGGGAAAGAAAGCTAACTATCTACCAATAAGGATAAAAACAGATGGTCAATATATAAATTTTATAACACTTAGGTAGTTTATTTTGAGCCACAGTTTTAATATTTTATTAATTTGGCTCTGAGTAAGTTACTACATTGGTTATAAGAAAAAAGAAATTTATATATATACTGTTCTCTACCTGAATAATTATAATTTGGTCTGAAAATCACACAGCATTGGATTATATAAATAATCATTTCTTTCTGTTATATTCCTATTATCTAAGCTACTCGATGTAGTATTACTCTTGCCTAAAGTATGTGTACATTGCCTAGGAATAATAGATTATTTTATTTTGTCTTCACATCATAAACATTGAATATCTCATGTGTTTGAGAGGTAGAAAATATTAATAGTATTAAAATGCAGCAAAATATGCATTCAAAACAACCATTAGTTTGATAAGACTCATACACACACACATATATATGAGAAAATTGTAACAACCTGCCCATCAAAATTTTGCACTTCTATTTGAAGATATTTATAATAAAGACAAAGTGTGTCGACCAGAGTAGAAGCATTTAGTGTAGAATGCTGGGAAATCAGTGATGTGGAAATAGAAAGAAATAAGCAATTTAGCTACTCTCTGAAAAAAAAAAATATATATATATATATGTTTTTTTGCCCTCTAGTGAAATGTGTGGGCACTCTGGTAGCATAGTGCCTAAGGCACTTGACTGCTAGCCAGAAAGCTGGCAGTTCAAACCCACCAGCCACTCCTCATAAGGAAGGCTGGGCAATCTAATCCCATAGTGATACCACCTCAGAAACCCAAGGAGGGGTCACTATGAGTCGGGTCCAACTCAACGGCACATAACAACAACAACAAGTGAACTATGTGAGGAGTCCTGTGTCACAGAGATTAACCATTGGACTGCTGACCAAAAGTTTCATGGTTCAAACCTACCTGTCATTCATCCGGAGAAATATGTGGCAGTATGCTTCTGTAAAAATCATTGCCTTGGAAACCCTCTAGGGCAGTTCTACACTGTCCTATAGAGTTGCAATGAGTCAGAATCAACTTGACAGAAATAAGTTGCTTTTCTTTTTTTTTTAATCAGCACATATTTCATTAATCTTTACATTAACCACTGTTAGTAGTGTTGAAAAAAAAATGCCTATAATATAATGATTTTAGTTCAACCTGAATAAAATAAAGAATGAATCATTGATCTTTACTTTAAAATGATATTTATAGACCCAGTAAAATATCTCTCTAGCATAGGCTTCTAATTTAATTTTCCCACAATATTATGTATTCACTCAGCACAAAATATAATGACGTGAATGCAAATGAAATTTTATATTTGTGGAAAAGGTCATTTGAAAGTGTAACTTACTTACCTCCCACTGTTCTGTCAGTTTGTTGTACCATGGTGGCTTATATATTGCTGTGAGGCTAGAAGATATGCCACTGGTATTTCAAATATCAAAAGGATCATCCATGGTGGATAGGTTTCAGTGGAGCTTCTAGACTAAGACAGACTGGGAAGAAGGAAAAGCTATCCACTTCTGAAAGAATTGGCCACTGAAAACCTTATGAACAGAATTGACACACTGTCTGATATATTACTCTAAAAGATTACCAAGAGCCATGGAACATTGCCCAATATAGATACTGTATTGGAAGATAAGCTCCTCAAGTTGTAAGGCACTCAAAATATGACTGGGGAAGAGCTGCCTCCTCTAAGAAGAGTTGACCTTAAAGATGTGGATGGAATAAAACTTTTGAATCTTCATTTGTTGATGGGCCACTACTCATAATGAGAAGAAACAGCTACAGATATTCATTAATAATAGGAATGTGGAATGTACAAAATATGAATCTAGAAAAATTGGAAGTTGTGAAAAATGAGATGGAATGCATAAAATCAATATCCTAGGCATTAGTGAGCTGAAATGAACTGGTATTGACCATTTTGAGTCAATCATATGATCTACTATTCTAGGAATGGCAAATTGAAGGGGAATGGTGTCACATTCACCATTAAAAAGAACATATTAAGATCTAGCCTGAAGTACAATATTGTCAGTGATGAGGTAATATCCATACACCTACAAGGAAGATGTTAATATGACTATTGTCCAAATTTATGTACCAATCACCAAAGCAAAAGATGAAGAAATTGAAGATTTTTATCAATTTCTGCAGTAGAAATTGATCAAACATGCAATCAAGATGTATTGATGATAACTGGCGATTGGAATGTGAAAGTTAGAAACAAAGACAAAACATCAGTAATTGAAAATTTTGGTTTTGATGAAAGAATTGATGCCAGAGATCACATGATAGAATTTTGCAACACCAATGACTTTGCAAATAGGGTTTTTCAACAACACAAATGGTGATTATACACATGGACCTCACCAGATGGAATACACAGAGATAAAATCAATTACATCTGTGGAAAGAGGAGAAGGAAAAGGTCAATATCATCAGTCAAAACAAGGCCAGGTGCTGACTGAAACAGACCATTAGTTGCTCCTATGCAAGTTCAAGTTAAAGCTAAAAATAAATTAAATCCACAAGATCCAAAATATGACTTTGAGTATATGCCATCTAAATTTGGAAACCATCTGAAAAACAGATAATGACACACTGAATACCAATGACTGAAGACCAGTTGAGTTGTGGAATGACATCAGGAACTCAATACATGAAGAAAGCATATGGTCATTAAAAAAACAGGAAAGGAAAAAAAGAGCAAAATGGATGTCAGAAGATACTCTGAAACTTGCTCTTGAATGGAGAGTAGCCAAAGTGAAAGGAAGAAATGTTTCCTTAAACATCTGAAAAACTATTACCTATAATAGAATTATTGAAATAAATCTTGAAAAACTTACTTATATTATTCATACTATTAGTCAAATAAGAAGAGCAAAGAGGTAAGTTTAATTACAGCTAGTATATCGATTGAAACATCAAAGTTTTTTTTGGTTGTTTGTTATTTCCCTCAAACAAAGGATTAGTCATCCTCTGTGGAAACTGAGGCTGAAACTAGGCAGTTGATGCTCAGCCTGGAGCTCACTGAACTTTCAAAGTTTTCTAATGTGCTTAATGAGATCTTCAGCAAAAGGTGGAGACATTACCACAAGCAGTACATAGCAGATTTGTCTACATACATTGATTGGGAAGCTATTGTTGCTTTTAGGTGCCATTGAATTGCTTTCTACTCAAATCCATCCCATTTGACAGAGTAGAACTAGCGTTTTCTAGTAATCTTTACAGGAGCAGATTACTAGGTTGTTCTCCCTTGGAGCTACTAGATGGGTTCAAACCACCAACCTTTTGGTTAGCAGCTGGGACTTAACCATTTATATGAACAGGATTCCTCATCCAAGTAATTTACTATGCATCCAGAATATAAAAACATGAAAGACCCAAAAAGACAAAATCCCAAATCTTTCACTTTCAGAAAAATAATTTCAAAATATATCTTTGAGTAATTTTTAAAGGAAGATAATATTATAGGCTATAAATAGACATGATCATAAAGTAGAATTGTCTTCTTTCTTCCAAATGAATATCTTTAAAAGGAAGACATGACAGAACATGATAATTAAGTGACAGCTACTGAGCCCGCCATGTTCATGTCATTTAGAGGCTATATCACCTATAAAAAGAAAGGCTAGCATGTTAGACATATAGATTTCACCAGGTAACTGTTGGCTACGCCCATTCTTTTATTTGACCTGAAATCTGCTTGCCAAAGATGCTGCTTTGTGCTCATGTCTGATAAGAGACTCCAGCATAAATGATTAAGAGTTAAGAATTCTGACTACTTGAATAATCTGCTGCTTAATATAGTGTCATGGTCTATGTTTCTAACTTGCTTTGGTTTTCTTTTTCTTTTGCCAAGAGATGAATTCTGTCTCCTATGCTAATAAAAACATATTGAAACAAACTGACAATGGATGGTTCATAATTATAATATTACATATAAAACATCTGGGGTGGTGGGGAGGGTATAGGGTAAAGAAAATTCTTGCCAAAATTGATAAGACAGTTATATATATGTTTGAAAAGCTGTTCTTTTGTTCTATTGGTTATTTAACTGTAAATTAAATATGAACAAAGATGAGTGCTACCTTACTAAGAGAAGCTTACAATATTGAAGACAATTGTTGAATGATAAATTTTAATGCTAATGAACTTGAATTATTATGATCAAATTAGATGCATTGTGAAAAGCTAGGTATATAATACAGTGAACTTAAATCTTTAAAATACTTATATTGTAATTAGATTTCTGAATCAATAAGTGTCAGAAAAGTCAAATGTAGGGAGGTGATTGTGTGGTGGGAGGTGGAACTTATTTTTTAGAAATAAGTTTAAAATAATCATTATAATTATTTTAGATAATTAACATTTCATTTAACTCACCTCATAATTTTTTTAGTCCCTTCAGAAGTTAAAAAAGGCACATTCTATTTCATTAAATATTATTTCTAAAGTTGTTTCTATTAATGGAAAGCGATTTTTCAGTGAGCAATTCTGAGGCATAGCTAATGCATTTATTTCATGTGTTTTCTGGTTGTACTTTCATGAGAATTACCTCCAAATCATAAGCCAAGTCTGTATTTTGTTTCTTTAGTTGTGTATTATCATTATCGAAATATGTAAGATTTTTGGTTGACACTAAAACTTATCAAAAAAAAAAAAAAAAAAAAAAAATTACTTTTTGTTGTCTTGTGCAAAAATAGCAATAATAACAAAGTTTTTCTTAAGTAGACATCTTTTGCAGCCCTTTAGCCTGTTCATTCATTTTCCGAACAATTCTGAGAAACTTAAGAATTAGTTATGTTTTGTCTTGAAGTTCAGAGTAAGCATGACTAATTTGTTAAATTCTTGCAATTATATGAACACAAATAATATTGAATGTTGTATACTGCTGTATGTGTTTATATTATATATTTATTTTCTTCATTTCTTCTTTTCCTGTTTTCTTTTGACTTCATTCCAATCAAGCTTTTATTTCCTACACTATACTATACTAGGAGCTCTGGTAGCATAGTGCCTAAGGCACTTGA
>NW_006922202.1:277594-281948 GCF_000298275.1 Orycteropus afer afer
TTACTAGAGAGAGACTACATGGAATAATGTGGGATGTATATCATTCAGATAGTACACTGAATCTCTCCACAAACTGACATTCTCTAGAGTAGACAATTATGTGCTATTTTAGCTTACTTTCTGCTATGACCTTGCAGGTTGTTTTAATTGTTAAAGCCTCATTGATCACCACATGTCATTAGAAATGAATGCATTAAGGCCGCATCCATAGATTCAGTAGTGGAAAAATTCTAGGAACTATTGAAATGTTAATTCCTAGATAATCCTGTCAGATGTGTTTATTTCTAAAGGAGCAAATCTATTAATGACTAATTATCATGCTACTGTGAAGAAACACTATGCTAATGAATTTTTCCAAATTTAAGCTAAAAAAAAAAAAGCTATGGTTTTGGTTTTCATAGAGGAAAACCTTAAACTTTGCAAGATTGTCATGAATATTCTTTGAAACAGTGTGTTAATATTGTGTAATATGATTGTCTGTCTAATTGACCAAAATAGAACAAGTTAGGTACAGAGATATACTAATTGGGAAAAACAATAATTAAATCCTACGGAAGACCAAAGAGAAACAAAGTTGGAGACTTCAATTTGGAAACTAAGGATAATGGTTTCCAGATACTAAAATAGACACCACATTAAGTAGAAGAGTGAAAATTATGGAGAACAGGCATGATAAGTTGCTTATCAGAAAGTATAAAAAAAGTAGGCTAAAATGCTCTAAGTCAGAAAGAAAAAACTCAAGGGAAATAGTGTATCACTTTTGTTACTTAGAAAACTTGGCCCACTCCTGTTCAATACAACCTCTGTGTTTGCTTCCTAACCCCATCACTTCTCACATTCTCAAACACTTCCTTGCTTTAGTGTCATCTTTTTTTCTTGCATTACCCATTTTTCTTTCTCTGCTGGACCATTCCCCCTAAAATAAAAGCAGGCTTTAAAATGCCTAAGCTATAACACAATATCTCCAGATCTCGTATTATTTTGTTTCTACTCTGAGCCAAACATCTCAAATTTTTATTGTGTTACCTACTATTTACTCTTCAACCAATTCCATTTTGGCTACCATGCCCTTGCAACCAACACTGCTTTTATTAATATTGCTTGATATTAGAGAGCTTATCATGAAACTCATAATTTTTTTTTTAATTAAAAAGTGGTGTTGTTAATAGTTACTCTTGGACAGCAGGCAAAAACAGTACTATTCCATGAGAAGTGAGACCAATTGTCCCCTTATATGACTTTCATGTTGACAAAGTCAATGGACACTTTTCTGTCTGCCTTGTATTCAGGATCTCAGTGACAGGCACTCTGTCTCCTTGAAACTATTTTCTCTTTCATCTTTAATGATAATAACCTTTTGGTCTTCCTCCTTTCTCTGCTGTCAATTTGCCTTTCTCTTCTTAGACCTCTTACACCTTAAATCTTTCTTCTGATTCCCAGATGCATATATCTAAACACCTGCCTAATATTATCTCATAAATATATTATCCATATCTTAAACTTAATAGGCCCAATATAAAATTCCTAATCACTACTAAAACAGACCAGAAATAGGAACTGGTTCTGCTTCTGAAATCTGAAAACCTCTATTCTTAACTTGTTATAATTTGGTCAATTAGACAGGAGAACTATATTATACAATACTAACACACTGTTTCAAAGAACATTCATGAAAATCTTACAAAGTTTACAGGAATTAGCTGGTGAAAACCTTATGGATAAAAGTGGAACATTGTCTGATATAGTACTGGAAGATGAATCCCTCATCTTGGGTTGGAAAACACTCAAAACACAACAGGGGAAGATTTCCCTCTTCTACGTAGTGTCAACATTAATGACGTGGATGGATTAAAATTTTCAGGACCTTCAGTTGCTGATGTGGAACAACTCAAAATGAAAAGAAACAGTTGCAAACATCCATTTCTAATTAGAACACAATATTACTAAGTATGAACCCAAGAAAATTAGAAGTTGTCAAAAAAAGAAATGCTTAAACACTGATATCCTAGGCAACAGTCAGCTGAAATGGATTGATATTTACCATTTTGAATCATAAATCACATGGTCTATTCTGCTCGAAATAATAAATTGAAGAGGACTTGTGTCACATTTATTGTCATAAAGAACATTTCAAGATCTATCCTGAAGTACAATGCTGTTGGTGACAGGATAATATCTATACACCTACAGGAAAGACCAGTTATTATGGATTTTATTCAAATTTATGCACCAACCACTGATTGAAATTTGAGGAAATTGAAGATTTTTATCAACTTCTGCAGTCTGCAATTTATCAAAGATGCAATCAAGATGCACAGATAATTCCTGGCGATTAGAATGTGAAACTTGGACATAAAGAAGCAGGATCAGGAGCTGAGAAAGATGGTCTTTGTGATAGCTACAATGCTGGAGATTGCACAATAGGAGTTTGCAAAAGCAATGACTTATTCATTGGAAATATCTTTTTTTCCACAGCCTAAGTGGTGACTATACAAGTGGACTTCATAAGATGGAATACAAAGGAATCAAATTAACTACATCTGTGGAAAGAGATGATAGAGAAGCTCAATATCGACAGGGACTAACCGCAGAATGCACCATCAATTGCTCATGTGCAAGTTCAAATTGAAACTAAAGAAAATTAAAACAAGTCCACAAGATCCAAAACATGATCTTAAGTATACACATCCCACCAGAATTTAGAGATGATCTCAAGAATAGATTTGATACACTAAACACTAATGACTGATGTTCACATGATTTAAGAAAAGACATCATATATGAAGACAGCAAAAAGTCATTAAAAAGACAAGAAAGAAAGACCAAAATGGATGTCAAGAGAGACTCTGAAACTTGTTCTTGAATAGAGAGTAGCTAGAGTGAATGGAAGAAATGATGAAGTAAAGAGAAAATTTCAAAGAGAGGCCCAAGAAGACAAAATAAAATATTGTAAAGTAATGAGCAAAGACCTGGAGTTAGAAAACAAAAAGGGAAGAATATATTCAGCATTTTTGAAGATGAACAAACTGAAGAAAAAATCAAGCCTTGAGTTTCAATATGGAAAGATTCTATGGACAAAATATTTGAATGACACAGGAAGCATTAGAAGAAAATGGAAAGAGTCAATGTACCAAAAGGAATTGGTTGATGTTCAACCATTTCAGGAGGTAGCATATGATCAAGAATCAATGGTTCTGAAGAGAGAACCCCAAGTTGCACATAAGGCATTGGCCAAAAATTAGGCTTCATGAATTGGTGGAATAATAATGGAGACATTTCAACAAACAGACATAATGCTGGAAGCATTTACTTATCAATGAAAAGAAATTTGGAAGACTGCTACCTGGCCAACAGACTGCAAGAGATCCATAAATGTGACCATTTTAAAGAAAAATGATGCAACAAATTGCAGAAATTATCAAACAACATCATTAATCACATGCAACTAGAATTTTGGTGAAGACAATTAAAAATGGTTGCAGTAGCACGTCAACAGGGAACTGCCAGAAATTCAATTCTGATTCAGAAGAGGACATGAAACAAGGGATATCACTGCTGATGTCAGATGGATCTTGGCTGAAAGCAGACAATATCAGAAAGATGTTGACTTGCATTTTATTGACTATACTAAGGCATTCAACTGTGTGGATCATAACAAATTATGGATAACATTGTAAGGAATGGGAATTCCAGAATATGGGGATACTCCGTGGTTTAAAATCAGGAAAGGTGTGTGTCAGAGTTGTATCTTTCACCATATTTACTCAATCTGTATGTTGTTGTTGTTATTTGTCATCAAGGCAGACCCAACTCATAGGGACCCCTCCTTGGGTTTCTGTGGTGGTATCACTACAGAAGTAGATTGCCCAACTTTCCTTCCGAGGAGTGGCTGGTGGGTTTGAACCACCAGCCTTCTGGTTAGCAGTCAAGTGCCTTAGGCACTATGCTATCAATATTGTGTATAATATATACACATATATATATATATTATTGTGATTTGGGTGAAAGTGTACAGAGAAAATTCTTCTTCCATACAGCAGTTCTCATGATATTGTCTTTGTCTCATGACATTGACTTCAATCTTCCACAATGCAACATCTTTCCTCCCACTTCCTCCCCACAGCCACCTCTTCCCTGAGTTCTTCCCTCTCATGCACTCCTGCCCCTCAAGCTGTCTCCCTGTGCATACACAACCTTTCTATTCTCCTATGATTGATCTCTCCAAGGAGTGTACATACCTAATATAAATATTCAGCTCATATGCCTGGTTTTTGTTTGGCTGGAAGCCACAGGAGTGGGTTCAATTCCAGTCTTGAAGGGCAACTAGGGACCAAAGTCTCAGGGTTTCCACAAA
>NW_006922202.1:282353-283873 GCF_000298275.1 Orycteropus afer afer
CCAACCTTCCTTCCGAGGAGTGGCTGGTGGGTTTGAACCGCCAGCCTTCTGGTTAGCAGTCAAGTGCCTTAGCCACTATGCTACCAGAGATCCCCCTCCCCCTGCATAGACATACCTAATTGTTCAGCCTGTCCACCTATCTATCCACCCATAGATCAATGTTTTCCATCACTGACAAAGCAGCACTATATGTGCAGAGGGATTAATCTTTGTTATCTGTATCTCCCACACACCTGTCTATGTCTTCTTCTAGTTCAATGCTACCATGTTGATCACTCACATTTGGTACATTGCTCTTCTCTTCACTCAAATAAATACTAGCCTCTACCTATCTAACAGTGTTCCCTCCTCTCCCCTCCCACCCTAGTAAGCAACAAAGAAAATTTCCTTCCGTATACAAATCTTTCCTTGACTTATCATGATATTAGACTAATACAATATTTCTCCTCCTGTGATTGACTTATTTCACTTAGCATAATGTCCTCCAAGTTCATCCATGTTATCTGGTGTTTTGCAAATTCTATGTTACTCTTTATGGTTGCACAGTATTCCATTGTGTGCATGTACCATAGTTTGGTTATCCATTCTTCTGTTGATGGGCACTTAGATTGTTTCCATCTTTTGGGTATTGTGAATAGTGCTGTGATGAACATAGGTGTGCCTATATCTGTTCTTGTCCTGGCTCTCACTTCTTTAGAATATATACCTAATAATGGAATTGCTGGGTCGAATGATACTTCTAATTCTAACTTATTAAGGAATCACCATACCTCTTTCCACAGTGGTTGTATCATTTGACAGTCCCGCCAGAGTGTATGAGAATCCCAATCTCCCTGCATCCTAATCAGCTGTTGGTATTTTCTATATTCTTTTATCATAACTTTTTTTTAGTGCATTTTAATGAAATATAATTTATGTACAGTGAAATACACAAAAGTAAAGTGACATGGGTCAATGGATTTTTCTTTTTTTTTCCCCAGTGTTCCCTCCCCTCCTACCCCAGAAAACTAAAAAAGAAAGTTCCCTTCCATATATAAACCTCTTTTTTACAATAATGAACTAATACTATATTTGTCCATCTGTGATTGACTTATTTCACTCAGCATAATGTCCTCCAAGTTCATCCATGTTATGCAGTGTTTTGCAGATTCTACATTATTGTTTAGAGTATAATCATATTCCATTGTGTATATGTACCACAATTTGGTTATCCATTTTTTGTTGATGTGCATGTAGGTTGTTTCCATCATTTCACTATTGTAAATAGTGCTGTGATGAACATGGGTGTGCATATATCTGTTCTTGTCCTGGATCTCACTTCTTTAGTAATGAGTTTGCTGGGTCAAATGGTATCTCCAAGCTTTTTAAGGAATTGCCATACTGTTTTCCACAGTGGTTGTATCATTTTACAGTACCATCAGCAATGTATAAGAGTCCTAACCTCTCCATATCCTTGCCAGAATTTGTTATTTTCTGTCTTGCTGACCTTTGCCATTAATGCTGGGGTGAGATGGTATCTC
>NW_006922202.1:299514-301926 GCF_000298275.1 Orycteropus afer afer
TGCTCCTCTATTTTCCAGTTGGCAGCATTTATACACTCACCACCTGTCTCCTTTCCTGTTGTCTGCCTCCTGTATGTCTCTGCCATCCTTGCCAAACAGAGCCTATTCTTAGATCCCTGGAATCCAAATGAGAATGCTGTCACTTTAAATATCCAAAATGGCCACTGCTTGTAAACAATCAAAATGGCTGCACACTCAGTCACTTAAAATATCTGAAATGGCTGTCACTTGTAAACATTCAAAATGGCTGCACCCTTGTTCACTTTAAATATCCAGAATGGCCACTGCATGTAGTTCATCAAAATGGCTGTGCTCTTCGAAGAGTCAAAAGTCCACATCTCAGGTTGTTTCCCTCTTTGTTTTTTCCCTTCCTAGTCATAAACCACCAGCACAGTCATCCCTGCAACCCTTGGCAACTAGGGCTGATCTTTAGATCAATTCTCAGATCCCAACACCACTTGGAAATATTCAGGCTGACGGTCCTGTCAGAGTAGCTGACAGCCCACAGGTCTGGCCATCTCTGTACTCACTGTTTTCGTTCAGGTTTTTCTACTAGTTGGTGCCTAATCCACTTCTGCATACTTCTTTTCAAAGCTCAGGAACACAGGGTCATCTTCTGTATCTTTGTCAATTGCTTTCTCTTTTCTTTGTTGAAAAGGGTCTGTGGAGCTTGTCTGCCTATTCCACCATCTTACCAGAAGTTCTATTATTTTCTCTCTTGTTCAACTTTGCTACTAGTGCTGGGGCAAGATGGCATCTCATTGTTGTTTTGATTTTCATCTTTCTAATGGTTAATGATCATGAACATATCTTCACTGTTTGTTGGCCACCCAAATATCCTGTTTGGTGAAGTGTCTATTCAAGTATCCTGTCCATTTTTTCATTTGGTTTATCTTTTTGTTGTTGAAGTGTTGGAGTTTTCTATAAATTTTAGAGATATGTACCTTGTCAGATATGTCATTGCCAAATATTTTTCCCAATCTGTAGATTCTCTTTTGACTCTTTTGGAGAAGTCTTTTGGACAGCTACATTTCTCTCTTGCCTGCTTCTAACCATTATTCAAACTTTGGCCAGAATGATTTAAACTATTTTGCATTAAGTCACATCTCTGTTTGAAGGCTGTTCAGTCAATTACTTTTACTCTCAGGACAAAATCCAGACTTTCTGCTACTGCTACAAGACTCTACATGATTGGGCCTGTGCTTATCTTTGCCACCTCTCCTAAGGCCTGTCTTTCTCCCCTTGCAATGCTCCATTTCTTCTGGCATCCTGTCACTCCTGGAACATTCTAAAATCATCTTCCTTTTATGGTCTTTAACTTTACTGTTCCTTCTAACTGGGATAGTGTACCCTCTTCTATAACCATTCTTTTCTCTATTATGTTGTTCCTTTCATGCTGCCTCCTTCTCATTACTAAAGTTTTGGATGAAATGTTATCTCTTTAGCTTTACATCCTTAACTGTTCTCTCTGAAGCTTTTCCTCCCAAGTATTATTTATCATAGCACCTATTTTTACTTTAGAGTTACTTGTTTTGCTCATTGTTTTATTTTTTGATATCTCTAACTAGACCATTAATTTCTTATTCCCTACTGAATCCATCCTTTGTATCTAGTATAGTGACTGGAACTTAAGCAGTTAATTAGTAAAAGCACACTGAATAATAACTGAAAGACAAGAAGGAAAATATATATTCATAATATATATTCTTTTCCATTGCACATGGAATATTCTCCAGGATAGACCATATGTTAGGCCACAAAGTAAGCTTCAACAAATTTAAAGACATTTAAATACTGCAAAATATCTTCTTAGATCACAATGCAATAAAATAAGAAATCAACATAGGAAGATCAATGGAAAAAGACCCACACTCTCCCTAAAAATAGATGGGTAGTAGAAGAAATAAAAAATGAAATTAAAAACTTCATTGAATCAAATGAGAATAAAAACACAACAGTGATAACTGAGGTTGTATGTCAACTTGGCTGGCCCACTATTCTGAGTAGTTCAAGCAGTTGTGATGTAGTTATTCCTATGAAGAGATTGGATATATATGTTTTGAGCATCAGTCCATTGAAAGGGAGTTTCCCTAGGGGTGTGACCTGCTTCCAATATATATATGGACATCCTGGGAAAATGAGAGACTTTTCTGTGAATCTGGATCCTGTTGTTCTGCCTACAACTGTCTGTAAGCAAACAGTCCACCAACCAGCCTGATGATCTTGGATTCATCATTTGCCAGAGTTAACAGTTGGTACACTGCCTGCCAAATTTGAGTTTTTCAGCCCCTGCAGCTGCATGAATCAGGAAAAGCCTTCTGTTTGATATTTGATCCAGGAACTGGGGACTCGCCAGCTTCTATATGTGTGTGAGCCATTTTCCTAAGATGAATCTCTCTCTCTCTCTCTCTC
>NW_006922202.1:302731-309185 GCF_000298275.1 Orycteropus afer afer
GGTTGGGCAATCCTACTTCCGTAGTGATACTGCCTCGGAAACCCAAGGAGGGGTCGCTATGAGTCGGGTTTGACTCGACGGCACATAACAACAACAACATACCCTGATACCAAAACCAGGAAAAGACATCGCTAAAAAGGAAAACTACAGACCAATATCCCTCTTTAATATACACGCAAAATTCTTCAATGAAATTCTAGCCAATAGACTCTAATAACATATCAAATAATAATAATAATAATAATAATACATCATGACCAACTGGGATTCATAGCAAGTGTGCAAGGATGGTTTAACATTAGGAAAACAATCAATGTAATCCATCACATAAGTAAAATAAATGAAAAGAATCACATGATCATATTTGATAAAATACAATTTGATTTTGTAAAAGCATTTGATAAAATACAACAACAATTCCTAATAAAAATTTTCAGAAAAAATGGGAATAGAAGAGAAATTCCTCAACATAATAAAGGGCATATATATAAAACCAAAAGCCAACATTATTCTATATGGAGAGAGACTGAAACCATTCCTGTTTCAAGCAGGAATCAGGCAAAGATGACCTCTACAGCACTTCTTTTTGACATTTTATTGGAAGTCCTAGCCAGGGCAATAAGGCAAGAAAGGGAAATCAAAGGCATCCAAATTGGTAATGAAGAAGTAAAACTATTCCTATTTGCTGATATGATCCTATACATAGAAAACCCAAGAGACTCAGCAACAAAACTACTGGAACTTATTGAAAGATTTAGCATAGTGGCAGGATACAAGATCAACATCCTGAAATCAGTTGGATTCCTCTAAACTAGCAAAGAGATTGCTGAAAAGGAAATAAAGAAATCAATACCACTTACAATATCTACAAAAAAAATTGAATACTTGGGAATAAATCTTACCAGGGACACTAAAGAACTATACAAAGAAAAGTACAAAACACTACTTCAAGAAACTATAAGAGTTCTACATAAATGGAATAATGTTATCATGCTGATACATAGAAAGACTGAACATTGTGAAAATGTCAGTACTACCCAAAGCAATCACATTCAATGCAATTCCAATCCAGATTCTATCAATGTTCTTTAAGGTTATGGAAAAAATAATCATTAATTTTATATGGAAAGGAAAGAGATCTCGGATAAGTGACACACTATTGAAGAAGAACAAAGTAGGAGGTCTCACACTCCCTGACCTCAAAACCTACTATACAGCCACAGTAGTCAAAATATCCTGGAATTGGTATAACTAAAGACATGTAGACCACTGGAATAGAATTGAGAACCCAAAATAGATCTGTCTACCTATGGTCAGCTGATCTTTGACAAAGGTCTGAAACCCATTAAGTGGGGAAGAGATAGTCTCTTTAACAAATGGTGCTGGCAAAACTGGATATCCATTTGCAGAAAAATAAAACAAGATCCATATCTAACACCATACATAAAAACTAACTTCAGATGGATCACGTACTTAAATGTGAAGCCTAAAGCTATAAAATTAATCAAGAAAAATTAGGGACAAACTTAGGGGCCCCAATTTATGGCATAAATAGACTATCAAGTTTAACCCAAGATGTACAAACAGTAGAAGATAAACTAGATAATTGGGACCTTCAAAAAAATAAATTTTTATGTGCTTCAAAAGCCTTCTTCAGAAGAGTAAAAAGAGAATCTACAGATTGTGAGAAAATATTTGCCAATTACATATCTGACAAAGGATTTATGTCTAAAATGTATAGAAAATTCCAGCACCTCAATATCAAAAAGACAAACAATCAAATTAAAAAGTGGGCAGAAGACATGAGCAGACATTTTACCAAAGAAGATATTCAGGTGGCCAACAAACACATGAAGAAATTTTCTTGATCAGTAGCCATTAAAAAAAGAGAAACACACTGCCGTTGAGTCGGATCCAACTCACAGTGAACACTCCTTAGGTTTCCAAGGCAATATCACTATGGAAGTAGATTGCCCAACCTCCCTCCGAGGAGTGGCTGGTAGGTTTGAGGCACCAGCCTTCTGGTTAGCAGACAAATGCTTTAGACACTATGCCACCAGAGCTCCCCAGTGGCCATTAGAGAGATGCATATCAAAACAATGAAACAAAATCTTACCCCAGCACTAATAGCAAAGTTCAACAAGACAGAAAGTGACAAATGTTGATGAGGATGTGGAGAGATTAGAACTCTCATACACTGCTGGTGGGACTGTAAAATGATATGACTGGAAATCAGTATGATGATTTGTTAAACATTTAGAAACAGACATATCATTTGATCTAGCAATCCCATTGCTATGTATATATCCTAAAGAAGTAGATCCAGGATGCAGACAAATATATGCACATCCATGTTCACCACACTCTATTCACAAAGAGATGGAAACAACCTACATGCCCAGCAACAGATGAATGGATAACCAATCTATTGTACATACATACACACAACAGAATGCCATGCAACACTAAAGAATAATATAGAATCTTTGAAACACCACATAACATGGATGTACTTGGAGGACATTATGCTGAGCGAGATAAGTCAGTCACAGAAGAACAAATATTGTATTAGTTCACTATTATAAAA
Organism: Orycteropus afer afer; assembly: GCF_000298275.1. Taxonomy (NCBI): domain Eukaryota; kingdom Metazoa; phylum Chordata; class Mammalia; order Tubulidentata; family Orycteropodidae; genus Orycteropus; species Orycteropus afer. Next base: position 305,319 of record NW_006922202.1, read on the forward strand.
AGTCAAGGAAAGGTTTATAAATGGAAGGAAACTTTCTTTGTTGGTTACCATGAATGGGAAGGGAAAGGAGGGAATACTGCTAGATCGGTAGAGACAAGTATTGATTTGGGTGAAGAGAAAGGCAATATGCCAAAAGTGAGTGACCCACATAATAACACTAAGGAAAAGGAAGACCCAGAGAGGTGCACAAGAGGTACAGACAGAAAAGGTAAACACTATTACATATACAATACTGTGTTATCAGTGATAGCAAACATCTCAGGAAATAGATGGGTAGACCGGCTGTATTGTCAGATATGTTTAGGCAAAAGGGACTATACCTATGTTCATATATAAGGTTGGCAGACAATATTTCTACATATGTACTTGTATGTGCTGTAAGAATGTCCATATAAATAGAGCTAACAGAGGACAAAGTTATGATAACTTCTTAGGCATAGTCTACCACCTGATAGAGTGAGTTGTTGGATTGATGGGCTCAGTATCATGGTTGCAGAGGACATCAAGCTCAACTGGCATAATATACTACACAAAAACATTGTTCTGCATTGGTGAGTAACTACTTACTCACTGAGTAAGTGAGGACTTAAAAACTTGCAAGCAACTATTTCAATGCAACAATGGGTCTCTCCTCATCCAAAGAAAAGAAGAGTGAAGAAAACCAAAGACACATGGAAACAATTAGACCAAGAGACTAGTGGGCCATGCAAACCTCAACTTTATATGACTATGAGACCAGAAGAACTAAATGGTGCCCAGCTACCACTGACAACCACTCAGAAAGGGATCAGTTCAGAAGATCCTGTATAGAGTAGGAGAAAAATGTGGAACAAAACACAAAATTCATTAAAAAAAAAAAAAAAAAAAAGTCCAAGTTTACTGGTCTGATAGAGACTGGGGAAACCCTCAGGATTATGGACCCTAGGCATCCTTCAGGTCTGGATAGAACTCATTCCTTTGACTTCCATCCAAACAATAGACAGATATATAGAGTGAGCATTTATATTAGGTAGATACAATCCCTAGAATGATCAATTATCAGAGAACAGAGGGGTAGTATTTGCACAGGTAGATAGATCAGGAGGCAGGAATGCCTAGGAAAGAAGAACACAGTGAAGAGATAACTACAGGGAGGAAATGGGAAGAGAGCTGTTTACATTGTGGGGATTGCAGTCAATGTCATGAAACAAAATTTTTTTGAACTGCTGTATGGGAAATGATTTGTGCTGTACATTTTCACTCAAATCACAACAAAAATTTAAAAAAAAATGAAAATTGGTTTCAAGTCTCAAAAGTTGTCAGGAGTTGAAGAGCAAAGAAAATAACCAAGGAAAGACTGAAATGATAGAGTAATTCTTGTCTGTTGTCTTTGGAAGAAAGTAGGTTTCACAGGGTGATAACACAGAAGCATGTTGGAGGGGCTATAGAAATCAGAAGTCCTACTGGCATAGAGTCCCTGGCTTTCCAACTAGCTAGGCATCACTCTTAAATCAGTTTCTCCCTAGAGTTACCAAGACTCCCTGGGTGGTGCAAATGATTAAGCGCTTGACTACTAGCTGAAAGTTTGGAAGATCTAAATTGCCCAGAGACTCCTTGAAAGGTAGGATTAGCAATCTGCTTCTGAAATGTCACAGCTTTGAAAACCCTATGGAGCATTTCTACTCTGTCATGTGGGGAAACCATGAATCAGAATTGACTTGATGACAAACAATAACTACAACATTGTTTCCATCTTCACCGTGATCTATTTAACAATTAATAAAATAACAAGAACAATATTAGTATGTAAATAAGTCTTTTTCCCATCAAGCACCTTTAAATGTTTCTTGTCTTTAAACTGTAACAGCTATCTATTAAGTTTTGTGGATGTCCCTATGCCTATAGATATCTGATCCAGATTGTAAAATGTCAAAAGATAAAAACAAAATTGATTTAGCTAACTTAGCATTACTCTGGCTATTTTGATAGATGAAATCATTAACTTGTCTTAACTTAGAGTCAAACTTTATCTTGTAATATTTTACACTTGAAGCATTTGTTAATTATTGAAGAACTCACTCACTAAAATAGAAATATAATTCTATTCTAACAGTTGAAAAATTTAGGATTACTCTTGAAAAGAATGTAGAATGTAAGTCCAAGTACTAAAATAAGTGATTCCATTCCATAAAATTATAACATTTAAAATTAAAAAAAAAAAAATGTGATTATGTTTATGTTAGGAGGTCTGGTGGCGTAGTGCCTAAGGCATTTGACTGCTAACCTTAAGGCTGGTGGTTCAAACCCACCAACCACTTCTCAGAAAGAAGATTGGGCAGTCTACTTCCAGAGAGATACAGCCTCAGAAACCCAAGAAAGAGTCACTATGAGTCAAACTGACTCAACAGCAGTGAGTTTGGTGTTTATGTTAACTGTATTTGAAAGTAGCTCAAAGCACCTGACTCTTTCAAACCTACACAAAGCTTGTCATTAATGATGTCACTGACAGCCCTAGATAAAATTGGTTTCTTGGCGTACTTATTAAAAACAGGCAATTTTCCTTTGGGATTATCATATCACCCCCAAGAGGCAGGACAATTCTGATATGTTGAAAAAATGCTACCTCCTAGACAGGCTTAATGATTCTGTATGTCTAGGTAAAAGGGAATATATCCATGACCATATATAAGGTTCAAACCAAAATCAAACTCACTGCCATCAAGTTGGATCTGACTCATAGCAATCCCTCCTTGGGTTTCCGAAGAAGTATCACTATGCAAGTAGATTTCCCAACCTTCCTTCCAAGGAGTGGCTGGTGGGTTTGAACCATCAGCCTTCTGGTTCAGTACCTTAGGCACTATGCCACCAGAGCTCCTATATAAGGTTGTTGTTGTTGTTGTTATGTGCCGTGGAGTCGGATTCGACTCATAGCAACCCCTCCTTGGGTTTCTGAGGCAGTATCACTACAGAAGTAGATTGCCTAACCTTCCTTCTGAGGAGTGGCTGGTGGGTTGGTAGATGACATATCTACATACATATTTGTATGTACTATAAGAATGTCCATATAAATAGAACTAACATGGGAAAAGTTATGTCTCCTTAACCAGAGCCAACTACCCTGATGGAGCAAGTTGTTGGACCTGTGGCTTCAGGACCGTGGTCATGGGGGACATCTAGCCAATTGGCATAACATAGTACATACAAAAACATTGTTTAACATCCTACTTTGGTGAGTAGCAACTAAGGTCTTAAAAGCTTTCAAGCAGTCATGTAGATACAACAGTTGGTCTCTCCTTATCTGGAGCAAAGAAAAATGAAAAAAACCAAGGACACATGGAAATAATTAGTCCACGAGTCTAGTAGACCTTGCAAACTTAAACCTTATATGACCATGAGACCAGAAGAACTATATGGGCCCTGGCTACCACTGTCAACTACTCAGAATGGAATTAGTGTAAGAGATTCTGCATGTCGAACAAAACTCAAAATCATGAAAACAACCAGGCTTACTGGTTTGATAAAGTCTGGTAAAAACCCTGATACTATGGCCCCTAGAAACCCTTTAGGCCTGGAACTGAACTCAACTCTGTGGCTTCCAGCCAAATGATAGACAGACAGATAGAGTGAACATTTACATTAGGTAGATACACCCCTTAGAATGATCAGTCTAAGGATAACAGAAGGGCAGTATTTGCACAGGGAGATAGCTCAGGAGGCAAGAATGCATTTGAATCAAAGACACAAGGAAGAGGTAACTACAGGGAAGAAGTGGAAAGAGAGCTGTTACATTGTGGGGATTGCAGTCAGTGTCATGAAATAAAATGTGTATGAACTGCTGTATGGAAAATGAATTTGCTCTGTAACCTTTCACCCAAATCACAATGAAAA
>NW_006922202.1:309755-322645 GCF_000298275.1 Orycteropus afer afer
AACTAGAGAGAGATTGCTTGATGTTCTGTACTTGATGGCTTCAAAATGATATGTATATCATGTAACAACTTTCTAAAAATGAAAGCAGTTATACAATTGGATCAGCTTCCTTTACAATCACCCTTCATATCAATAATGATTAATACATGCAAAGAAAACATTCCAAAATTAAGAGATGAGCACATTGAGAGTGGCAACTTTGCATAATAATCTTTATATTCTCAGTACCTAACAAATTGTTTTGTAAAACACTTAATAAACATTTATTGAAAGATTTATTGATTGAATAAATGAATTGGTAAAATATTTACAAAGTAGGCATTCAAAATGCCAGAACAAAATTATTTAAAAAGAGAGTACTTTATATACATATAATCCTAGTAGCAACGTATTACATTTTAGAAGACAATTATAAACTGTCATCTATTCTATCCAAATGCAAAATGAACTCTTTTATGACACCCATTACTATTCTGGAGGAAAAATCTACACTAGAAATGAAAGTTATGAGTACTCTCTGATCTACTTGTGAGGTGACAAGAATATTAAAGCAAGTAGTAACAGAAGGTGAAAGCAGATATTATGTTCATAATAATTAACCTCTCACTCCATAGTTGTAAGAACAATTAAGAGCAAATTTATTAATAAGATTTCATTCCACTAATGTGATGATCATCATCATGTGAGGACCACTTACGGAGAGACTAATTTTTTAAAATAAAAGCAACACAGAAATCAGAGATAACTCTAAAGGAACACTTTTGCACTCAATTAATTAACTAAGCCTTTACAACACATAAGTCCAGATTTCTTTTCTGAGGTTTCTCAAGTCCTCCAATTAAGTAAGTTCCCTAAGGCCATACTTGGTCCAAAGGGGATTAGTGCTGCTTCCTTGGTTGATGGAGGACAGCAATAGATAGTCCCACCACTGCTTTTATTTCTTGCTACCAAACACTGCTACTGTGTTGTCCGTCACAGAGAATAGATGTTTATCAATACCCTGAGAAGGATATACCCGTGGCTTTTCCAAACCTCTGTCAGCACTTCATTAATTCCCAACATTGTATTTGCCTAACTGAATGGGGCTACTTGAGTGAATCTTCCAAAAAGAAGGAAATCTCTTTCAGGTAATATGAACTCTTCCTCTCAATGAGCACTCAATTTAATATCTTTTTTGGAAAAATTATCTATCTCTCTCTCTGTTTGTCTGTCTGTCTATTTATCCATCTATCATCTATCTGTTCCAGAGTTCTCAACATCGGTACTAATGCTGTTTTATGCCAGATAATTTTTTGTTGTGATATTCTGTCCTGTACATTGTAGGATGTTTAACAGCGTATCTGACCTCTGCATCTCCACCCAGATGTGACAAATGAAAACGTCTCCAGACATTGCCAAATATTCCTTGGGGGACAAGCCCCCTCATACATTGAGAACTACTAATCTTCACACACACACACACACACACACACACACACACACATTAGCATGCATACTCATTTTTTGAACAATTTCAAGGCTCTAATTCAGCAGTTCCCAAATTATCATTACAAAAAGGAATCTTTTTATTTTGATTTTTTGTTTGCTTATTTATTTGTTTGGTTGTTTTCATCTCAGCTTTGGAGAAGAGAAATAGTGTGGGCTTATTAGCCTGCGTATTTTGAATTTCTTTGCAAAGTAAATAGCATATTGATTATGTTTAGGGTTTAGAAAGTAGATTATCTTAAGATGCATCATGAATCAAAGATAAATTTTTACTTGTCAGCATGACCTGACTAGAATGTTCTTAATTTATATTAAAAAAAAAAAATTCTTAAGGAACATAAGGCACAAATAACACATGTATCTTTCTGCTTGAGTTTTTAAAAGAATTAGGCTAATGGGAAATAACAACCTTTCCAAACTTCTTCTCTTTCAGCTATAGCCACTTACAATAATAGCCTAGGGGGGAAAAACACTTGAAAAATTAGCCAAGATGAGATGTTTAAGAACTGGGGTGGGCATAATATATACATGTATAAAATGTGCAAACTTAGCCTCAGAGTGGGCTATTCTGTTTTATCTTGAATTTTTTCCAGTTCAGATGACAACTTAGACAACTTCTCTGGAACAGCAAAGAGATGACTGTGGTGCTGAACTGTGGTCCATGGGACATCCTTAATGTGCCACCCCTGCCTGACTTTCCTAGGTGACTTCATGCTTAAACCACAAAATAAATATAATATGGGACTAAAAGTGGCAGAACAGGAGGGAGGGAAATTAATTTGGTGAAAGATCCTCCTTTTCCCATAATACAGAACTCCTCTAGACCCCAATGTAGTCACTTTTTTTTTAATTGTAACATATAGAAATATCAGCCAAAATCTTAGATATGCAAGATACATAATTTAATTTCTACAACTTAACTTAATTTCCATTTCCAGTCTCCACTCTGAAAATCAATTCCTGTCAATGAAAGTTTGTCCCTCTGTTCCTCAGATTTCATCCAGGGGCTGACTCAGTGCCGAGAACAGGTGGTATGGGTGATCAAGAAGACATTAATCTCTTCCCATCATGCAGGCCTCTGGTGAGATATTCCTGCTTTACTTGGTTTTGCTCATTAGATTACACAGATAACAAAACCCAAGATTCCCTTAGACTTAAAGGCAAAGGGACATTCACCTAGTGGTTTCTATTCCATGAGAAAGAGAAAGGAGATCGTCATTAAAAAATAGAAATAATATAGCTTTCAAAAATTTCCCTAAGTCTTCTTAAAACATATACTTTAATGTGTACTCAATAAATACTCAATTATGAACAACTGGAACAGTTAGACCACAATTCTATAAAAATACTTTTACAAATAGCATCTTAGGTGAATAGCTATGATGTGAAATAATTAAAGATGGGACTTCTTTGATGGAGAATTGGATCTAGCGGCAGTGAGAAGGCATCAGCAAAAGACCACCATAACTTTCCTGTAGTCTCTCTGTACCCTACAACCAGTCCTAGGTCACTACTCTAGAATCTAAATAATCATCTGTGGTAATTAAGGTTATGTTTCAACTTGGCTGGGCCTAGTTTTGAGTGGTTGTACTTCTTCCAAGACAGATTTGTTTGTTCTTCTGGCAGTCTATGGTGTTTTCGGTATTCTTCACCAACACCACAATTCAAATGCATCAAACTTATAAGCAAATCCTAACACTACCACTGGTTGAGAACCTATACTAAATACCTAACAACTCAGAACCTCACTTCTTTTATCTTTAAAATACTAATAGTACTCTCTGGTAGTGTAGTGCCTAAGACATTTGACTGCTAACCAGAAGGCTGGCGGTTCAAACCCACTAATCACTCCTCAGAAGGAAGATAGGGCAACCTACCTCCATAGTGATACTGCCTGAGAAATCCAAGGAGGGGTCGCTGTGAGTCAAATCTGACTCCACAGAAGTGAGTTTGGTATGGTTTTTTGCATGAATGAGGTTATTGTGCATATCAAAGTATATTACATATGCTTTGCTTGTGGAAAGTGTTCAATAGTATGTTTGCAAATATTTTTATTATCTATCATTTTAATATTAAAAATACATGTGTAATGGGTCAAAGTTTTCCTTATAATAACACATGTCCAAGAACATGAAGTGACTATGGCAATCAACACAATAGCATTCTCATTTTGGTCATAAGCAGTGTTCTAAAAAGCATGAATTCTTGAGTTGGACAGCCAGAGTTCTAATACTGTTGCTTTCATTTGCTGTGCAATTTGTGGCGTGTCCTATTATTTTTTAAGCATTTACTAGGTATATAGAGCATTAAACAAGGTAAAGCTGGTGAAGTCACTTAGTAATCACTTAATAAGAATTATCTATTATAATTGTTTTATCATCAACATTAGTACTGATATAATTAATTAATAGTAATAATATTAATTAATAATTAATGGCAATATTAATACTTTTCTTACTTGGCATTATCTTTTACATAATTATTTTGTGCTTGGTAATATTTGGAAAATTTACCCAAGTTCCTGGATAGGATTTAAAAATTTTACTAAGATATGTATCAAATGTATCAATAAATTTCAATGAAAAAAGAAAAATAATTAAGTGGACCTGAGATTCCTTAACTTAGCCATGGTAGTTGATGAATGTTAAGTATTATATAAAGCTTTGTTGAATGGATGAATAAATAAACTGATAGATTAATTAATGTAAGAAAAACAAAGACAAAGCAGACGAAGAGAAAAAAGGCATAATAGCTTATAGATAATGCATAAAGAAATGCATCCACGTGCACTAAAACATGAAATAATTTGATTAAGCTCAGAAGCTGAGTGGTTTACTGCTACTCTTGTTAATTTGGCATCAGCTTGGTTGTCATGGATCAAAGTGCAGAACGAACATTTGATAGTACCAGGATAAGAATTATTCTAAGCTTCAGAATTTTAAATCTGAGTTTAAATTCTTATTCCTGTTGATTATAAATGTAAAAAAGGAATTTTACTTTGGAAGTACTTACTAAGGAATCATCATACAAGCAAAAACACAAATTCTAGGAACTGAGCCAGACTCTGATTTCTTCTGTCCCTGGGGTGTTTTATTTAAGGAAACCATTGATTTCTGCCACAACTCTGAAGAAACTCATGTGCAAAGGTGGCCAAAAACTCTGCCTCTGATTCAATATTCTAGGATGCCTTCCAAAGGGAGATCAACTTCTTTTAGATTAGCACATGAGCAGCTTTACTGAGAGTAACCTTTTATACTTTAAGCTCAACTTTTGTCTAACATGTTGAAAAGGAAAGGAAAAACTCTCTGAGATAGTTTCTGTGAGTCTTGGAAACTTCAGCTTCCTTCCTTTTTAATATTTAGGAGGAAAAAAATATACTATAATCAAATGAAGCCTTTCCAAAGAAAGTGTCAACAGCTTACCATTTGCCTGAGGCTTACTGGAGGACATTTCCTTTATGAGATACTAAAGTACAATTAAAAATATCCAGCTTTATGCCATATCAGTTTAGGAAAACTGCAAAATCACTAGCATTTTTTTTATTATTATTGGATAAACATAAGTTCAAAATGGGTAAATAAGAGATTCTATGCTTTGCAGCTTAGAATAATGAAACATGAATTGCTCCCAGTAAACTACAACATTTTTCTTTAATTCACATGGACTGATCATTTTGTTCTCTGAATTGGCCTGAGACTCATATATAAAACAACAGAAAGCAATGTGACACATGCAGAGGATGCCTCACGGTTCTTGTCAAGAGCAATCATTTATTAGGCAAGATAAAAAGTAAAATGTAATGATATTTACTCTTAGTAAATGTGGTCAGTGATGCTTTAACTTTGAACAGTTAGGTAAATTCTTTCTTAAGAAGGAACTTATTTTTAGAAGCATGATGGAAAGCAGAATTGAAATACAGGGGAAGTTACATGATCATGTGCAAAACATGCTTTCTGTTTTAGGAGGGTGCTTTAAATGTACCTAGGACTTGTTGTATCAGGTGTAGTAAGACACACAGATTCAGAAATGATTTTATGAAAGTTTACAAGGCTGCCAGTCCTCTTCAGAGAACACAGCACGAAGTGGCCTCAAACCAGAGTCTCAAAACTACCAAGAGAGCATTTAAGAGAAAAATCAAAGTGGTGAATTGTGATGTTAGTAGTGAATACAGAAAATACCATGCGCTGCCAGAAGTGGCCCCACCCAAGAGTCAGGAAGGAGGGAAAGCTGGGGACAACAAAGCAGCAGGATCCAGGTAAGGGGAGGGAGACAGGTCCCACCCAAGAGGCAGGAAGGAGGGAAAGCTGGGCATGACAAAGTGGAAGAATCAAAGTAAGGGGAGGGTAGAGAGGTTTCAAACGGCTAAAGGAGACAAACTTGTCTGTCAATTTGTCATATTGTGGTGGCTTGCATGTTGCTGTGAGGCTTGAGGCTGTGCCACCAGTGTTTCAAATGCCAACAAAGTTGCACATAATACAGAGATTTCAATGCAGCTTGCAGACAAGGAAGAAGGAAGAGGCCATCCACTTCTCAAAGAATTGGCCAGAGAAAACCTTTTGAATAGCAGAGAAACACTGTCTGATACATTACTGGGCAATTTTATGAATAGCCCAGAGATATTGTCCAACACAGTGCAGGAAGATGAGCCCATTAGTTTGGAAACCACTCAAAATATGACTGGGAAAGAGCTGCCTCATCAGAGTAGGGCCAGCCTTAATGATATGGATAAAGTAAACCTTACAGGACCTCCATTTCCTGACATGGCAGGACTCAAATTGAGGAGAAACAGCTGCAAATATCCATTAATAATTAGAATGTGGAATGTACGAAGTATGAATCTAAGAACTTTTCAAGAATGAAATGGAACACATAAAGAATGATATATTAGGCATTAGGGAGCTGAAATGGACCAGTTTTGGCCATTTTGAATCAGACAACCATATGATCTATTACGCTGGGAATGACAATTTGAAGAGGAATGGTGTGCCATTCATCATCACAAAGGATGTTTCAAGATCTGTGCTGAAGTACAATGCTGTCAGTGATAGGATAATATCCATACGTCTACAAGGAAGACCAGTTAATATGACTATTATACAAAATCATGCACCAATTATCAAAGCCAAAAAATGTGGAAATTGAAAATTTTTATCAACTTCTGCAGTATGAAATAGACTGCACATGCAATCAAGATGTGTAAATTATCACTGGTCACTGGAATGCAAAAATTGGGAACAAAGAAAAATCACCAGTAACTGGAAAATTTGGCCTTTGTGACATAAATAACAATGGAAATCTCATGATAGAATTTTGCAAGGCCAATGACTTATTTATTGCAATACATTTTTAACCAACACAAATGGCAGTTATACATGTGAACTTCACCAGATGAAGTACACAGGAATCAGATTGACAGCATTTGTGGCAAGAAGTTATGGAAAAGCTCAATATCTTAAGCCAAAACAAGGCCAAGAGCTGATTGTGGAATAGACCATCAACTGCTCATATTCAAGTTCAACTTGAAGTTGAAGACAAGTAAAATAAGTCCATGAGAGCCAAAATATGACATGGAATATATCCCTCCTGAATTTAGAGACCATCTAAAGAATAGATTTGATGCATTGAATACCAATGACCGAAAACCAGAAAAATTGTGGAAGGACATCAAGAACATCATCCATGAGGAAAGCAAGAGGTCATTAAAAAGATGAGAAAGGAAGAAAAGACCAAAATGGATGTCAGAAGAGACTGAAAATTGTCCTTGAGAGGAGAATGTTGTTGTTGTTGTTATGTGCCCTCGAGTCATACCTGACTCATAGTGACCCCTCCTTGGGTTTCCGAGGTAGTATCACTATGGAAGTAGATTGCCCAACCTTCCTCTCAAGGAGTGGCTGGGGGGTTTGAACCACCAGCCTTCTGGTTAGCAGTCAAATGCCTTAGGCACTATGCTACGAGAGCTCCCACAGGAGAATAGCTAAAGCAAATGGAAGGCATGACAAGATAAAAGAGCTGAATAGATTTCAAAAAGCAGCTCAAGCAGACAAAGCTAATTACTATAATGAAATGTGCAAAGACCTGAAATTAGTGAACCAAAAGGGAAGAACATGCTCAGCATTTCTCAAGCTGAAAGGACTGAGGAAAAAATTTATGCTTCGAGTTGCAATATTGAAAGATTCTATGGGCAAAATATTGAAAGATGTGGGAAGCATCAAAAAAAGATGGAAGGAATACATAGAGTCACTGTACAAAAAAGAACTGGTCAGTGTTCATCCATTTCAGGAGGTGGCATATGATCAAGAACCAATGGTATTAAAGGAAGAAGTGAAAGCTGCACTGAAGGAATTGATGAAGAACAAGGTGCCAGGAATTGATGGAATACCCATTGAGATCTGTCAACAAATGGATGCCCTGTTGGAGGCACTCACTTGGCTATGCCAAAAGATTTGGAAGACAGCTCCCTGGCTAACTGACTGGGAGAGATGCATATTTGTATCCATTTCAAAGATAGGTGATCCCTCAGAATGTGGAAATTATTGAACAATGTCATTATTATCACATGCAAATAAAATCTTACTGAAGATAATTCAAACATGTTTGCAGGCATATATTGACAGAGAACTTCCAGAAATTCAAGCTGGATTCAGAAGAGGATGCAGAATGAGGGATTTTGTTGCTGATGTCAGATGCATCTTGGCTGAAATCAAAGAATATCAGAAAGCTGCTTACTTGTGTTTTATTGACTATGTAAAATCATTTGATTGTGTGGATCATAACAAATTATGGGTACCATTGAAAAGAATGGGAATTCCAGAACACTTAATTATACTCAAGAGGAACCTGTACATAGAACAGGAGGCTGTTGTTCGAACAGAACAAGGGTACACTGCATGGTTTAAAATCAAGAAGGAAGTGTGTCAGGGTTGTATCCTTTCACCATACTTATTCAATCTGTGTGCTGAGCAAATAATCCGAGAAGCTGGACTATATGAAGAAGAAGGTGGCATCAGGACTGGAGGAAGAATCATTAACAACCTGAGATACGTTCATGACATAACTTTGCTTGCTGAGAGTGAGGATGACTTGAAGCACTTACTGATGAAGATTGAAGAATACAGTCTGCAGTATGGATTACATCTCAATAGAAAGAAAGAAAACCTCACAACTGGACCTATAAGCAACATCAGGATAAATGGAAGAAAGATTGAAGTTGTCAAAGACTTCCCATCACTTGGTTCTATAGTCGATGCCAATGGAAGCAGTAGTCAGGATATCAGACGACATATAGCAATGGGCAAATCAGCTGCAAGAGACCTCTTTCAAATGCTGAAGAGCAAAGATGTTTCCTTGAGGACTAAGGTATGCCTGATACAAGCCATGATATTTTCCATCACCTCATATGCATGTGAGAGCTGGACAATGAATAAGGTAGAACAAAGTAGAGTTGATGCTTTTGAGTTGTGGTGTTGGCAAAGAATACTGAAGGTACCATGGACTGCTAAAAGAACTAACAAATCTGTGCTTGAGAAAGTGCAGCTGAAATGCTCCTTGGAAGTGAGAATGGCCAGACTTTGTCTCATCTACTTTGGTCATGTTGTCAGAAGGGACCATTCCCTGGAGAAGGATGTCATGCTTGGTCAGGTGGAGGGTCAATGAAAGAGGGGAAGGCCCTCAATGAGATGGATAGACACAGTGGCTGCTGAGATGGGCTCAAGTATAGCGAGGATCATGGAGCTGGTCTGAAACTGGGCAGGGTATCTTTCTCCTGTGCATAGGGTCACTATGAGTTGGAGATGACTCTACAGCACCTAACAACAAAACCAGAAGAACAAATAAATCATCCCTGGAAGAAGTGCAGCTCAAAAGCAGTTAAGAGGTGAGATGGCAAAACTTCTCACCTACTTTGGTCATGTTTTCAGAAGGGACAAGCTCCAGAGAAGGATATCATGCTTGGTAAAGTAGAGGGTCAACAAAAAAAGGGGACCCTCAATGAGTTGTATTGACACAGTAGTTGCAATGATGGGCTCAAGCATAGCAAGGATTATGAGGATGGTACAGGACCAGGCAGCATTCCGTTCTGTTTACGTAAAGTCACTATGAGTTGGAGTCATCTTGATGGCACCTAACAATAAACTGTCCCAAGCCATGGTCTTTTAAATTGCCTCATATGTATGCAAAAGTTAGACAATGAAAAAGAAAGACAGAAGAACTGATGCATTCAAACTGAGGTGCCGGTGAAGAATATTGAATATACCTTAAACTACCAGAAGAATGAACAGAAGAATATTCAGTAAAGTAGAGGGTTAGCAAAAACTCAGGAAACCCTCAGTGAGATGGAATGACACAGTAGCCAAACACTGGACTCAAGCATACCAATGTTCATGAAGGTGGCTCAGGGTGGGGCTACATTTCATTCTGCTGTATATAAGGTCATGAGTCATAGCCAACTTTATGGCAACTAGCAACATATTACATAGGTAAAGGCCTGGATTGTTGTTTGAAATTAATTTACCTCGAATTTTACTGACAAACACAGTTTGTGGTCTCCAATGTTTCCAACTATCATCTTGGGCTCCTACCAGATAGCATAAATGCTGTCTATAGTTCACACAGAGTGAGAAATCAGACATCAACACCCAGAACCTTTTTTTGCCAGCATGTTTCCATTTGTCACATACAACCTTCTCTTATATTTTTGTGCTCATCTTTTTTTGTTTTGAATTGTTTTTTCAATCAACCCAAACCAAGAAAACCAAACTCACTGCCATCAAGTTGATTCTGACTCTTAGTTACCCTTCCTTGGGTTTCTGAGGCAGTATCTCTACAGAAGTAGATCGCTCAGTCTTCCTTCTGAGGAGTGGCTGGTAGGTTTGAACCACCAGCCTTCTGGTTAGCAGTGAAATACCTTAAGCACTATGCCACAAAGTAATAAAAAATTTAATGGGGAAATTAATTTGCAAAAAGAAGAGACTCTTCTTCAAGTCCTACTTTATTTCAGAAGCAATTACTCTTAAATCTTTTAGGAATTTTCTATTTTACCTTCATACATCTAAATGACATATGTCTATTAGTGTTTTACATATCAATTTCCAATATTATCATGTACCTCCTATTATGATAGATGAGGATTTGCATCTTGTACATCATTCCTTCCTGCCCAAGATGTCCTTTCAAAATTAAACCAGTTTTCTAAAAAGCAACATACAAATAAGAAAAGAATTATTATGAAAGGCACATACTGAGTTTTGAACAGCCAAAATTAACCTATACAAAGAAAAAGAAAATCTATTGCTGCAGAGTCAATCAAAAGCACACTGTCACATCATCCTTCTGTGGAGCAGACTTTTGGGTTAGCAGCCGAGTGCTTAATTACTGTGCCACCAACAGTCCTAACTATATTACAGCCAAGCACTATTCTATATTGGAGCACTGGTGACACAATGATTAAAGCACTTGGCTGCTAACCAACAGGACAGTGATTCAAACCCATCAGCTGCTCTGCTGGAGAAAGATATGACATTTTGCTTCTGTAAAGATTACAGCCTTGGAAACCTTTTGGGGGTAGTTATACTCTGTTCTTTGGGGTTGCTATGAGTCTGCATGGACACAATGGCAGTGAATGTATACTATATCTTTTCTTTCTTTGACATGTTCACCCTGCCAAAAAAAAAAAAAAAAAAACACATTTCCGTCAAGTCAGTTCTGACTCATAGTGACCCAAAGGATAGAATGGAAGTGTCCCATACAGCAGCAGTTTGAACAACCAACCAACCCTCTGGTTAGCAGTCAAATGCCTCAGGCCCCATGCCATTTTCTCAGACACTAATATGTCTTCTCCCATTTACCATGTCTTCATGTGTTTATACATTGTTTTATTTAAAGAAAGTGTAGTCTCAGTGACAAGAAAGTGTAGAAGTTAATCATCCATGTTGAGGCTTTATCTTTAACTAGAATTACTAACAAAAATTTACTTTTACAGTATTATCCAGGTACGATGTGGTGGTTATACTAATTTCTCCCAAGAGAATATCCACCCACTGGCATCAAGTAAATTTCAACTCATAGCAATCTCCGTAAGGTTTCCAGGGCTGTAAATCTTTATGGAAGCAGACTGCCTCATCTTTCTCCCATGGAGCAGCTGGTGGGTTTGAACTGCTGATCTTTTAGTACCTGAATGCAGTAACCATTGTGCTAACAGTCTTCTTTGCACCAGGAGAATATAGTATAAGCTAAACAGTTGAAACTTTTGAGATTCTTTAATAAAATAAGAAAGAAAGAAAAAGGAAAGTGAGGTTGTTACTAGATATCAACATTTATCTTTTTTTTAATGTTAAATATACCAGGGCTGAACTCCTCCACCCCCAACCTCCCCCTCAATTATCTAGCAGCATCTTCAATGCTTTCACATATTCTGTTTACTCATCCACTTTTCCACCTATACAAGCACTTAAGAAACATAATTAGGTAGACATTAAAAAAAAAAAAAAAAAAACACCTCACTGTCTTCAAGTCGTTTCCAGACTCATAGTGACCACTCCTTGGGTGGTGTAGTACCTAAGGCATTTGACTGCTAACCAGAAGGCTGGAGGTTCAAACCCACCAGCCACTCCTCAGAAGGAAGGTTGGGCAATCAACTTCCATAGTGATACTGTCTCTGGAGGGCAGTGAGCTTGAGTGTTGAATGGGAAAACTAATAACAGATACCTTGCTTTCATTTTAAAGCTTTTCTTATACATAAAACCAAATATTAGCCATACAAATTCTGACCAAAATGCAAAACTCTGCCAGAAACTGCTCTACAGTAATGTAAATGTTTCTTATCCTGCTAGAAAAAGGTATATGTCAAACAATTACTCCCTAGTTTAAATCTCAAAGAGTCTGCTGGTGGGTGGAAGATCAGATTATTAGCTTCCAGGCCAGAAATAAGCTGACACTGGTTGATCTAAGTAAAGGGGGAAGTCAATCACTGTACGATTAGCCAACAGTTGACCTATATTTCTCCCTCCTCTTCTCTTTGTAAGCCTCTTTGCACCTAGCCTCTTTGAACCATTTGCTTTTTCTGAAATCAAAATGGTCTCCCAATATTCAGATAGAATAACTGCATAAAATAAATCTTATGTTCAAGTTTTGGTGAGATTTTATTATTTTTAACACTGAATTAGTGAATGCTTTCATGGGGAGGTGGGAGCCCATGACTCCAAACCCAAATCAAAGGAGAAACGCTAAATAACAATAGCATTTCTGCCCATGTAATTCTGGCTATGCAGACACAAAATATCCATTTCTGCTGCTGAATTGCCTTTTTCCTCCAAAAAATTGGCTCTAAAAATAATAGATAATCTCTATTTAAACTCTGTTATACTTTTTCTTGTGTAAAATAAATAAATAAACTATACAAGATACATACA
>NW_006922202.1:322745-328995 GCF_000298275.1 Orycteropus afer afer
AACATTTTTCTGGAGAACAATACATATTTAGCATCTCAGATAAGGAATTAGAATCCACAGTCCTCTCATTAGCACCAAGTATGTTGCAGCACCACCATTTTGCTATTTTTTGTAGTGTTATCTTCCATGATAATTGATGAAGCCTTTTTCAGAGTCAATTTCAGTTTGAAGAACAGTTTAAGAATGAATCTCAGTTTGTGAGTTTGGCTGCATGCAACCAATAAAACTGGAAGTGAAAATTTTATGGTTCAAACCATCAATTTTCATTTCAATTTTTATTGCCCATGTTCAGATTATCTGAAAGAATGGTCATAAGTATGATTTCTGAGTCTGAAGATGCTGCAATTTGGCACCCTGTAAGTATAGATATTGTAGTGATGATGGATTTAATGCTATACTAGGTTTGCCTAAACAAGTCCTTTCAAGACAGCTTCCGGGTAACTCCAAGTGACGGATGATGAAACCCAATTGCTCTGAAATTTTATTGCTCTTTGTGAATGTGTGTGTGCTTGCTTTTCTGATAGAAGTGAATGTTCTTCAGCAGTTCATAAGTATATTATCTTCTGATTCCCATGAATTGCCTATAACTCTCCATAACATAATCTTTTGGGCACACATTCATACCACAGAGACTCATCATCACACTTAACATTCATTACAGTGGCTTGACTCTCTTCCTAGGCATATTAGAGTATTCAAAGAAAACAACAGGGTTTTGGAATCAGAGTTTAAAAATTCTAACTCTGAGGCCATTAGCAGTAGCTTTAGACAATTTATTAGGTTTGATCAAGCCTCTAGATCCTGGTTTTTTTCAGCTGTAAGGTGGAATTAATAATATTTAAAATAAACAAGGTAATACAATGTGGGACACAAAAATGACATCAAATGTAGGTAATTAAGGATGGAATTAATACATTTCACCTAAAATATATGGTGGCATTAAATGTTCAAATCACTTTATTGGAGCTGGATACTTAGATTTCAACAGACTTTCACTGAACATTATTTTTCTCATTTTAATGCCATTCAATCAGTAGTTTTTCTCAATGCTATTAATAAGATAACTTCTATTACAATTTCAAAACCATTGCCATATCATTTCTCTAATCCTGTCAGTGTTATCCTTCATGCTTTCAGTACGCATTTGGTAATTACACCTGTTTTCATAATCTTGTAAAGGTTAAATGAAGCTATATTTGACTTAAACAAAATTATTTTGTAACATGTTATATAGATAAAATTATGGGATAATTCATTTTATGAGCTAAAGTTGAATAATAAATTTAAAGCAACCAAAATCCTGGCGTCTTGAAGCCGGGGACACAACTACATACAGAGTATAAAATGAAAGGGGGAAAGAAAGCAAGAGAAAAACAGATTAAAAAAAAAAAAAAACTTATTAAACAAAGAGTGAGTTCTGAAAGATTTTATAGCCTAGAGTGAAAGAGAGAGACAGACAGACATAGAATTTAATAACAGTCTGACCAAATACAACAAAACAAACATGTAAACAAAGATACAAAAACAACAACTAACATTTATTGAGCATCTTTTTTCTAAGTATTCAAAGTCTCTTATTGGACAAGCAAGGAATGGGTAGATTCAGATATATATTTTCACCATTTATTTGACACATTTCATTTTACAGATATGGAAACTGAGTATCAAAAATTATATAGCCTTTGGGGCTTCAAACTGATTCATTCTGGTTTGATCTTCTGCTGAGAAATTTACATTTCCATCACAGACATACTGAATCAGAATCTATATTTTAACAAGTGGGGATCTTGTTAAAATGTGTGTTCTGATTCAGTATGTCTAGAATGGAAATAGGGAGCTCTGGTAGCATAGTGGCTAAGACACTTGCCTGCTAACCAGACGGCTGGCGGTTCAAACCCACCAGCCACTCCTCGGAAGGAAGGTTGGGCAATCCTACTTCCGTAGTGATACTGCCTCGGAAACCCAAGGAGGGGTCGCTATGAGTCGGGGCCGACTCGACGGCACATAACAACAACAACAAGAATGGAAATACAAATTCTCAGCAGGGGGTGAAAATGGAATGAACCAGTTTGAAGTCCTGATAATCTTGACTAATTCTCTAATGTCATCTCTCTTAGGAGCATCTGCACACACACCATGAGATAATTGTGCTTCCCAGCTTTCTTTCAATTTACTCCATCTCACTTCCTGCCTTAACGAAATTTTGCAAATGCTCTTCCCTCTGTCTTGCAGACAGTTATATAATTCTGTTGGGCTCACCAATTCTTATTTTCCAGAATTCATCTTTTATCTTACTTCCTTAGGAATGTGTTCCCTAACATCTCAGATTAAATCAGGCCCACCTCATCTGCATGCTAATGCTTGATATATGTCATCCACCCTCTTGAGATTTTAATTATTTGCTGGGCAAATTAACGAATGTTTCCTAGACAATTAATGATAGGGCTCAAAGACAAAAGGGAGTCTTTCCTTCTTTCATTTTTGAAAAGTTTATTTATAAGAAAGGATCAGGGAGCAGACGTAATTTAGGTATTTCTGAAATGGAATTTAGATAAGCAAACAGCACATGGTGACAGGTGATTATAGCCCTCATCTTAATTTTCTACAGCCTCTAAATAAATAAATAAATGTGCAATACACTAGAAAAATATGGAATCAATCTGGAATCCCTAAAAATATTGTTTAAGGCAAAGAGGTTTTATGGGTTGGTATGGAAATGCAACTAGATTAAATTGAAAATGCAAACCTGTATATTGAGTTTTGTTGAACATAATTCTGTGACCTGAATACTAGGCACTTACTCCTCAAATTGTTCATAATAAAATAGGCTTCACTTTCTGAAAGTGTGGTGTGCTAACAATAGAACAGGGGATGTAAAATATACACCTGCACTGGGGATTTAACAAAGAATCCCAACATCTCATTAGCCTGAGGAGTATTATTTAGAATCAAGAATGGAAGAGGCAAATCCAAGTACTCTGAGGATGATTTAATCACTCAAATCATCTTGAATGTGTATTTCCACAGTGGCCTTTGATCCCACATGCTATTTCTTTGAATAAGCAAAAGTGTTTTCTTCAATGATTTTGAAAGTGTTGAGTATTTTGGAGACAGTCATAATAGGACGGATCCAAAAGTCTGTGAAAGATTTCCCCTGGTAGGAGGAAAAGTACCACTACCACAAATACTTCTTTAAAAACAATAAAATTTATTCAAAGTTAATCTGTTGGTTTGATTTATTCTTTTAATAATCTAGAAAAGCAAAATTTGAAAGACATTTATATGTGTTAAGAAATTGAGTATCATATATTTAAAATCTTTTTATTTATATATTATTTCAAATAATACAAGGCATAAATGTTTGTGAAATTAACACAATTAATGGAGGTTTTCCTATGTTCTTTTACTAACATGGATATTTCATTTGAAGGAAATATTGCCAGAAGTAACTTAATTGCTCATAATGATACAGATAATAGATACATTTTTCTTGATTATATTTAATCAGTGATCTTCCTATTTAATAGCTTAATGTCAATTACCAGACACACGCCTTTCCTAATTTTAAACCATGCAATATCTCCTTGGTCTATTCTAATGAATGCTTCTTGATCTGTGTACCTGTTCTGCATGAGCTCAATTAAGTGTTCTGGAATTCCCATTCTTCTCAAAACAATCCATAATTTTTTTATGATTTATAAAGTTGAATGGCTTTGAACAGTCAATAAAACATAGGCAAACATCTTTCTGGTATTCTCTGCTTTCAAGCAAGATTCATCTGATATCAGCAGTAATATCTTGTACAACGTTAAATTTCCAAATCTGCTGTAAAATAACTTTTTAAAGTGACCAAAAGCAAAGATGTCACTTTGAGAACTAAGGTGTACCTGACTTAAGCCATGTTATTTTCTATCACTTCATACACACTCAAAAGTTGGACAATAAATAAGGAAGACTGAGAAGAATCATTGCATTGGAATTATGGTGTTGGCAAAGAATATAAAATATACCATGTATTGGCAGAAGAACAAACAAATCTGTCTTAGAAGAAGTACAGCCAGAATGCTCCTTATATTTTTAAGGGAAGATGTTGAGACTTTTTCTTATGTATCTTGGACATGTTATCAGGAAGTACAAGTCTCTGGAGAAAGTATTATGCTTGGTAAAGTAGAAGATCAGGGAAAAGAAGAAGATCTTCGATGAAGTAGACTGACACAGTGACTGTAATAATGGTCTTACACAAAGTAATGATTGTGAAGATGATGCATGACTGGGCAGCGTTTTACAATATTGCACATAGGGCTGCTATGAGTCAAAATGAACTTGACAGCACCTAACAACAACAACAATGTCACAGCATTATTTTATAGATACTAATTTAATTAGAAGGAGCTCTGGTAGATATCATAGTGCCTAAGAAGACACTTGTCTGCTAACCAGAAGGCTGGCAGTTCAAACCCACCAGCCACTCCTCGGAAGGAAGATTGGGCAATCTACTTCCGTAGTGATACTGCCTCACTCATACAAGGAGGGGTTGTTATGAGTAGGGTCTGACTTGATGGCACATAACAACAACAACAATTTAACTAGAACCACTATAATATACATCACATGCTAGTAAAATTTTGCTGAAAATAATTCAAAAACTATTGCAGCAGTACACACACAGGGAACTGCCAGAAATTCAAACTGGATTCAAAAGATGATGTAGAAAGAGGGCTATCATTGCTGGTGTCAGATGGAACTTGGCTCAAAGCACAGAAAACCAAGAAGGTGTTTGCCTGTGTTTTGTTGACTGTGTCAATGCAAAGGCATTTGACTGTGTGCATCATAACAAATTATAAATAACATTTTCAAGAATGAGAATTGGTTGTGCTCATTAGGGATCTGTACATAAACCAAGAAATAGTCATTAGAACAGAACAAGGGGATACTACTGCATCATTCAAAATCAGCAAAAGTGTGCATCATACTTATTCAATCAGTATTCTGAAAGAATAATCCAAGAAGCTGTACTATACAAAGGAGGCAGCATCTGGATTAGAGGAAGACTCATCAACAACTTGTGAAATGCAGATGATACAACCTTGCTTGCTGAAAGTGAAGAAGACTTGAAGGACTTACTGATGATCAAAGACTACAGCCTTAAGTATGGATTACATCTCAACATAAAGAAAACAAAAATACTTACAACTAAGCCAACAACCAACATCATGATAAATGGAGAAAAGAATGAAGTTGTCAAGAATTTCATCTTCTTGGTTGCACAATAACCGCCTGTGGAAACAGCAGTCAAGAAATCAAATGATGTATTTGCTTTGGGCAAATATGCTGCAAAAGACCTCTTTAAAGTGTTTAAGAACAAAGATATCATTTTGAACACTAAGGTGTGCCTGACCCAAGCCATATTCTTTTCAATAGCCTCCAATGCATGTGGAAGACTAAAGAAGAATTAATATTTGGATTATGGTGTTGGTAAAGAATATTAAATATATCATAGGCTGCCAGATCAAACAAATATGTCTTAGATGAAGTACAGCCAAAATGCTCCTTAGAAGAAGAGGATGGTGACACTTTGCCTCTTGTACTTTGGTCATTTTGTCAGGAGAGACCAGTCCCTGGAGAAGGACTTCATACTTGGTAAATCAAGTGGTCAGAAAAAAAGAGGAAGACCTTCAATATGATGGAATGAGACAGTGGCTGCAACAATGGGCTCGAGCATAGCAACAATCCTGAGGATGAACAGGACCGGGCAGTGTTTCATTCTCTTGTATGTATGGCTATTGTGAGTTGACACCAACTTGAGGGCACTTAAAAAGAAAAAAAAAAACATAATAAATATGGAGTATTATAACCATATCACTGATATTTAGTCACAATCACAAGTGTAAAAATATATTTAAATTCTATTTACCTAGTATAAATATATGATTTTCTATTAGGGAACAGCTTTTCAGAGAACTCATGGGATAACTGTTCTTCCCCACAAGAAAAAATTGCCTATTCATATTGTTCTAAACCGTATACTCTAAAAACATTGAAAGAATGATCAACTAGGAAAAAGACTTAATTTAGAATGATTCCCCCACATACACTAGGAGCTCTGGTAGCATAGTGCCTAAGGCATTTGACTGCTAACCAGAAGGCTGGCAGTTGAAACCCACCAGCCACTCCTCAGAAGGAAGATGGGGCAATCTACTTCCGTAGTGATACTGCCTCAGAAACCCAAGGAGGAGTCGCTATGAGTCAG
>NW_006922202.1:329585-341123 GCF_000298275.1 Orycteropus afer afer
GGGAATGAGTTCAGTTCCAGGGACGAAGGGTGAATGGTGACCACAGTCTGCAGGTCTTACCAGTCTCTATCAGATGAGTAAGCCTGGTCTTTTTTTTTTTAATCATTTTGAGTTTTGTTCCACATTTTTCTCTCACTTTAGCCAGGGTCTCCTACACTGATACTTTTCTAAATGGTTGACAGTGGTCATTGGGCACCATCTAATTCTTCTGGTCTCAGGGTCATGTCGGCTGAGGTTCGCAGGGTCCACTAGTCCTTTGGATCAATCACTGCCATGCTTCTTTGGTTTTCTTCATTCTTCTTTGCTCCTGATGAGGAGACACCAGTTGTTGCATCTTTGATGGCTATTTGCAAGCTTTTAAGACTCTAGTTGCTACTCATCAAAGAAAGATATAGAACAATATTTTTACATAGTATGTTGTTCCCATTGAGCTTGATATCCTCCATCACCACAGTTCCAAACCCACATGCCCAACAACTTGCTCTCTCAGGATGGATGACTGTGGTTAAGAAATTATCATAACTTTGCCCCCATTAACTCTATTATATATATGGACTTTCTTTTAGCACATTCAAATACATATGTAGAAATATCATCTGCCAAATTTGTATATGGTCATGGGTATATTCCCTTTTGTCTAGACATACCTAATCACTCAGCCTCTCTACTTATGTATCCAACCATAGTTTAATATTTGTTATTACTGATAATGCAGTATTGTGTATGTAAAAATGTTTATCTTTGTTGTCTGTACCTCCCTGTGTCTTCCTTTTTTGCATTTTTCAAAAATATGATAGGGAGAAAGAGCTGGGATAAACTTCATATCACTTGTGGAAACTCTGTTTGATTCCCCTAAAAATAATCAGATTAATTTTAATAAATATCTTTGCAAAAAGGGCAAGGAGGCCACATGTTCTGACCTCCTCTAATCCCACAAGAGCAAGACAGAATCACCATCAATAGCCCGAGGCCTATTCCTGCGAGGCCAGACGTGCTGCCTCCCTCCAACCCTTTCTCCAACCGTTCCTCCCAGAGCACCCACCACCTCTCTCCTGGGTTCAATAATTCACTGCAGTGGCCACACAGAGCTCACAGATTATGGGCTTTATTAGGGAAGCACCACAAGCTACAATTCAAGTTCAGGAAAAATGCTCAGTCTCTCTCCCAGCCCACCATCTCTCAGCTAACAGTCTCTCACAGTCTCTTTCCCAGCAGTGCTGATCCCTCGGTGTCTCACTCAGCAATGCGTGTCTCTTGCGTCTCTTTCCCAGCAACACGTGTCTCAGGAGCACGTGCCTCTTTCAGCAGCATGTCTTCCTCAACCAGCAGTCAGAGAGAGTTCTGCCTCCAGGAGGCCTCCTTTTTAGCTTGGCAGAGTGGCCAAACCAACCAATCATAACAACAGAATTCTAAGCACCTGGGAGTGAGCCTCCCATAACATTGTGTTGTACCACACCCAACAGAAATAACCCAGGTGGATAACATTTACAATCAGGAGCTCCTCAGTTGCTCATTCCACCACTGAGTTTACAATGACTTATGGGTAGAAAAGCCATACTAAGTAATTTACTACACTGCAATCTTCAAAGATAAATGAACATAACAGATCCCTAGATATCTGGGAGTAATTTGATCAGATAAAAAACAGCATTTTAGAATCAAATTTCCTAAATTATTTCATATATTTTATATTTTGGGGAGTGAATAGAGCACTTAATACATAATCATTTATTACCATATCCTTGAATTGATAGATTTATTTTGACTCTATAGTGAGTTCTGTATATTGTATGACTACTTAAATCAATTATTTGTATGTAAATATAGTAAGCCATCAACCAAGAGAATGCATACATGTTCAGTGTTCAATTTTTTTTTCTCTCTCTCTCTCTTTACATATATATTAAAAAAAAAAACCATTGTCACAAATTCAATTCTGACTCATAATGACACTATAGGACAGATAGAACTGCCCCATAGGCTTTCCAATGCTGTAAATCTTTCCAGAAACAGACTGCCTTATGTTCTTCTCACAGAGTGGCTAATGGGTTTAAACACAATATTAACAATCCAATACTTTAACCACAGCATTGCCAGAGCTCTTTTCAGTTTCTGTAAGGAGGTTTATTATTGCTACAAAAAACAGTTCATTAAGCATAGGATGAAAATCAGAGTAATTTCTAAGCCATGACACTTTAAATGGTCCAAAATAATCAGGTAAGAGTTATTTCCAACCTGATGAAATTTAAACATAACTTTGATATTTCCTATCTTTTTCATTGCTTATTTACACAGCCTATTTCATGTATCCCTTTCAGCAATCCTAACACATATGGAAGCTTAGAACTTGTTGTTAGTAATAATATGGTCACCATATAAATAATATGATAGTAGGTCCACATCTGCATGGTGTTCAGCTCAGTTATTTCACCTTTCCTGACATCTACCTTGAATAGCTAAGCATAATAGGTAGAATTCCTGGGACACTAACATTTTCTTCCAGGTTCTAATTAGTGAAGAGTAGTTAATGATTACTATTAGATGAGTGCAAATGACAAATTTGAACAATCACTACAAGTCTAGAAGAAGAACCAGTAAAGCTAGTTCAAACACCCGTAATAGTCAAGAGAGTTCTATATATATTTATAGTTATACAAATAATAATTATTGAAAAAAAAAAAACTCTTCTACTCATTGGATCTTTAAAGTACCTTGTGTGCTGATTTTACAGAGAGCATTAAAAAGTCTTGATGGAAATTTTACACTGTATATCAAGCAAACTGTATCATCAGCAAATGCTAAACAATAATGTCAGACATTTCCTACATTCAGCCAATTCTTGTTAGATTCATTCAAACATAATCAGAACAGCGTTGTCTCCACTCTAATGAGCCTAAGGGGAAAGATATGATGACTGTTAAAACATGTGTCTCTTGAATAAAATAAGAACCCTGCTAGATGAAATATTAGAATTACATTTCTGGCAAAGAAAACCTGATGGTCTGCATTGTTATAATGGAGGCATACTCACCTTTCATCTTCCTTTGGCATAGCTGCCAACTTTCTTGAATGTATGTGTATGCGAAAAGATGATACACCATCCTTACATTCATTTATAACAGATAATTTATTTCAGAAATGATAATAGCTTTGAAAATAAATAACAAATGAATTATAACCAAAGCAGAATTTTAAGTATGAAAGAAAAATTCTCACATTTATCCAAAGGTGAAAGCCTGTAAAATTAGTACATAGATAACAGTGGTCCTGATGATGAAGCAATAGACTGACATGAAGAAGGTACTAAAATCACAGAAATCATAATAAATTTCAAGGAAAAGCCTCAAATTCAACATGCCTATGAATAATTAATTTTGCACCATGATATTTGAACCATCCCCCAGTACTCTTTATTCTTGCTGTTCACTTACACAGATCAGAGGTCATGGCAAGTCCCTAACTTGGAATCAAAGATCAAGCAACTGACCCAGTGCTATTTGTGCAGAAAACGTGCTGGCAGGAGTAAATTTCATGTGGCTAAAGCTGATTAGGAGTCCTGGGTGGTGCAAATGATTAGCACACTCAGCTGCTAACCCAAAGGTTAGAAGTTCAAGTCTACAGCCAGAAGTATCAGTAACCAGCTTCTGAAAATTCAGCCACTGAAAATGCTATGGAGCACAGTTCTACTTTGACATACATGGGATCACCATGAATTGAAATTGACTCAATGACCATTAAGAGACACAGAAATGTCTTGAGATTTTAGCAGCAACTGTTATAAGGAAGACAGAAGAAGAGTTGATGCTTTTGAATTGTGGCATTGGCAAAGAATACTGAAAATACCATGGACTCCCAGAAAACAAAAAAATCTATCCTAGAAGAAGTGCAACTAGAACGTTCATTGGAGGCAAGAATGATCAGACTTCCTCTCACCTACTTTGGTCATTTTGTCAGAAAGGACCATGCCCTGGAAAAAGATATCACACTTGGTAAAGTGAAGGGTCAGCAAAAAGAGGAAGACCCTCAATAAGATAGACTGACACAGTGGCTATAACCATAGGCTCAATAGCAAGGATTGTGAGGATGATGCATGACCAGGCAGTGCTTTGTTCTACTGTACATAGGGTTGCTATGAGTCAAAGCCAACTTGACAGCACCTAACAACAGCATTATTAGGTTATTAGGTCCAGCTCCAATTAAAGAGTCAAATTCTGCACACAATTAACACTAAAACAGCTTCATTGACATGATCTTAAGATAAAAAGATCTTCTTATATACTGTGTTGGATAATCATCTTGATACTTGGTACTGGATACTCCTTGCATCAAATCTGTATTAGTTAAGGTTCTACCAGAGAAATAATAAGAGATATATATATTAAGAGATTTATTGTAAAGAATTGGCTGTGTGTGACATAAACAGATATATGCATACCTATGTACATTGCAGCACCATTCATAATAGCAAAAAGGTGGAAACACCCTAAATGCCCATCAATGGAGTTATGGCTCAACAAACTATGATACATACATACAATGGAATGCTATGGTTTTTAAAGAACAATAATGAATATGAGAAACATCTCATAATGTGGATGAACTTAGAAAACATTATGCTAAGTAAAATTAATCACAAAAAGTCAAATATTGTATGAAACTACTATTATAAAAAAATCACGAAAAGGGTTTCACAAAAAAAGAAATATTCTTTGATAGTTACTGGGGTGGGTGGGAAATTCAGTGTTACATATATTTATGAAAAGCATACATCAGTTGTATACACACACACACACACACACACACAGCCAGAGATCCATATATATATAATTAAGCCATAAAACACTTACTTTAAAGCTTGAAGCACTTATGTAGATCAAAGACTATAGTCTTCACTATAATTACACCTCAACATAAAGAAAATAAAAATCCTCACAACTGGATCAATAAGAAAAATTCTAATAAATAGAGAAAAGACTGGAGTTGTTAAGGATTTCATTTTACTTGGATCCACAATCAATACCCATGGAAACAGAAGTCAGGAAATCAAACAACATACTGCTTTGGGCAAACCTGCTGCAAAAGAACTTTTTAAGTGTTAAAGAGCAAAGATTTCATTTTGAGGACTAAGGGGCACCTGGCCCAAACCATGGTTATTTTCAATAGTTTCATAAGCATATGAAAGCTGGACAAAGAATGAGGAAGAAGAAGAATTGATGCTTTTATACATATAAATATCAATAATATATATATATATATATTTACTGATACATACATATATATATTTGTTGATATATATATAGATATATATATATATATATGCTCATCATTATTCTCTAAATTAATAACTCCACAAAGATAGAAAGCACAGTTGAATATGGAATAAGAGCAGATTATTAACAGAAAAAAAAAGGTGTAGTGTTTCTTCCATGGGAATAAAATATTTTCATTTGTAGTATATTTACAACATGTATTTACATATATTTACTGTATTATATAATGTAAATACTATATGTCTATATGTATATTAGATATATATACAGATATGTATATATGTGTATAACGTAGTGCCTAAGGCATTTAACTGCTAACCAGCAGGCTGGGAGTTCAAACCCACCAGCCACTTGTTGAAAGGAAGGTTGGCCAATCTACTTCCATAGTGATACCGCCTTGGAAAACCAAGGAGGGGTCACTATGAGTTGGATCCAACTCTACAGCGGTGAGTTTCATTTTTTGGTTTTGGTGTGTATGTTTGTATATACAAGTAATGCCTAAGGCACTTGACTGCTAACCAGAAGGCTGGTGGTTTAAACCCACCAGCCACTCCTCGGAAGGAAGGTTGGGCAATCTACTTCCATAGTGATACCGCCTCGGAAACCCAAGGAGGGGTCGCTATGAGTCAGGTCCAACTCGACGGCACATAACAACGAACAAGAACATATATATGTGTGTGTATTTAAATATATATCTGTGTGTGTGTGTGTGTGTGTATTTCCCTTTAAGGTTTAGAAAATGTAGTAAGTTCCATTATAAACATTTAATTTAATCTTGATAAAATTCTGATCACAATTTCTGGAATAGATGAAAATAGATTCTAAATCATAAATATCAAAATGTCAAGAAAATCTTTGCAGAAAAGTTATGAGAAGACACTTGACATATTAAAAATTAAAATAAATTTCTCCAATGTAATAATTAAGGCAATATTATAATGGTCTCAAATATCACATAAAAAGACTATATAATAGAGAATAAAGAAATATCCACAATGATACATAAAAACTTACTATGAAGTGATAAACCAAAAAAACCAAATCCACTGCCGTCATGTCGACTCCAACTCATAGTGACTCCCATAGGATTTCCAAGACTATAAATATTTACAGAAGTAGATTGCCTCATTTTCCTCCCATGGAGCAACAGGTGGTTTTGAACTGTTGACCTTCTAGTTAACAGCCAAAATGCCTTACCTCCTGTACCAACAGAGCTACTTTAAAGTCATAGTAGCCTTCAAATTTGTCTTTAAAAAGAAAATATAAGATTTTATTTATTTCTTGGGAGCTCTGGTGGTGTAATGCCTGAGGCTACTACTCAGAAGCACTGCTACTCCGAAGGCTGGTGTAGGAAGGAAGGTTGGGCAATGTGCTTCAATAGTGATATCACCTCAGAAACACAAGGAGGGGTCACTATGAGTTAGGTCCGACTCGACGGCAGTGAGTTTGATTTGGTGGTATTTATCTCTTGGATAGAGAAAGATATTTTTCCTAGGGAATATACTGAAAATACTGATAGATTTTGTCATATGACATAAATTAAAAATTAAAAACAATCTTGGAAATTTAACACTGATTGGGAAAGTTTCTAGAATATAAACTGGCAATTTGGTGGTAAACCCATAAAAGTAGTATATAATATGATCTAACAACAACAAACGTGATTCCTAAGTATGATTTACTTATAGCAATAATTCCTAAGGAAATAATAAACAAGGGTAATATAACTTTTCAATAATTAATTATCAAATAACTTTTTATAATTTTTAAATGGAAACTGTATGCCCAACGATGGAGTTTGCTTAAATAATGATACAGTCACATAGGAGAAAATTATCCAGTCCAAAAAACATGAATATACAGATATGTTGTTATTGGCCTGTGGTAGTTTGTGTGTCAACTTGGCTGGGCTTGGTTGAATGGCTGGGCAGCTGGTGGTAGTATTCCCCGTGATGAGACTGGTAATCAACTCCATGGTGGGATCTACTGTGAGCAGCTGAGTAGCAGCTGCCTTAGGGATGTGGTCTGCTTCCTGTATATACGGAGAAGCCTTGGGGAATGGTCTCTAGCCTATTGCATGCTTGTACCCTACATGTAGCTGTGTCATTGCTCAGCAGCCTGCCATGCTCTGCTGACCTTGGGACTTACAGTGGACTTAAATTAATGGCCTGCCATGTGATTTGGTAACATCAGGACTGTGCCTTTTTACTTGTCAACCTTGGGGCTTCTCAGCCTCAGCAGCCTGCAGTTGTCTGAGTGAAGAAAGGTCTTTAGCTCCAGTGGGCTGGGAGCAGGAGGCAGAGCTGGACCCCAAGGTTGAGGGGCTTTCACACAGCCCCTTGAGCTTGGCACTTTGAACTTGGAATTAAAGCCTCCAAACTGTAAGAGAATAAACTACTTGTTGAGGCCATCCCATTTTTGGTATATTCCTGTCAGGGTGGCACTAGGTAATCAGAACATAGCCAATGTTGTTGTTGTTATGTGCCATCGAGTTGACCCTGACTCATAGTGACCCTCCTGGGGTTTCCGAGGCGGTATCACTAAGGAAGTAGATTGCTCAACTTTCCTTCCAAGGAGTGGCTGGTGAGTTTGAACCACCAGCCTTCTGGTTGGCAGTCAAGTGCCTTAGGCACTATACTACCAGAGCTCCTGAACAAGACCTATATTATATATTATATTTATCTATGTATTTGTGAAAAAGGACAAAAGTTACAAGATGATAACTTTAGTTAATGTAGAGAAAATATGTTCATTTTAATTTTTTAATAATTACTTATGATGAGTTTATACTGCTTCTATAGTCAGAAAAAAATACTATAATGTTATTGCTGGTTGTTGGTGCTGGTTTTTGGTCTTTGTGGTGGTTGAAGGTGGTTGTTTTTGCTATCAAATTGATTCCAACTCACAGTGACCTTGGGTGTGCAGAGTAGAACTGCTTTTTAGAATCTTCAAGGCTGTGGTCTTTTGCAAAGAAATCATTAGGTCTCTCTTCCAAAACACCTCTGGGTGGGTTTGAACCACCAACCTTTCAGCTAGTAATAAAGGATTTAATATTCGCAGCAGCAGGGATTGGTTCACAAATAAAGTTTTTAAATTACACTTTTAGTTGTTTAAATAAATATGTTATTTATTTAAACAAATAAATTAAATAAATTAATTAATTAATTAAATAAATAAATATGTTATTTATTTAAACAAATAAATTAAATAAATTAATTAATTAATTAAATAAATAAATATGTTATTTATTTAAACAAATAAATTAAATAAATTAATTAATTAATTAAATAAATAAATATGTTATTTATTTAAACAAATAAGTTAAATAAATATGTTTGATAACTTAATCAGTTTCATTTGCTTTCTGAAATATAAAAAGCTATTTAATTAGAAAAATATTAGTGAAAAATTATTATTGCTATTTTAATGTGGCAAAACAGTAAAAACTCTCCAAATATTAAAATGTATAGGATGATTGTTCTAGAGGCAGTTGTGCTTTTTATTTTTATCCTTTAACAAATAGCTTCCTGAAAGCTATATCCTTCCCAAGATATTTTTAACAGTTTAATTGTAAGAAGTAATTAACCCAGAAAGCTTCTAGTTTGCTTCTAAATACAGAATCCAAGAATATCAAGTGAGTTCTAAATATTTTCAACAGATTTTTTCTCCCATTTTCTTAATCACTGATCTTTTCAAAAAAAATTTCAAAACTTTGTTTATCCAGTCCTTACAAGGAGCTCTGGTAGTGTGCCTAAGGCACTTTACTGCTAACCAGAAGGCTGGCAGTTCAAACCCACCAGCCACTCCTCAGAAGCAAGATTGGGCAATCTACTTCCATAGTGATACTGTCTCCGAAACCCAAGGAGGGGTTGCTATGAGTCAGGTCTGATTCGATGGCACATAACAGCAACAACAACAACATGTTATATAAGGAGCTCTGGTGGCATAGTGGATATGGCATTTGGCTGTTAACCAGAAGGTCAGTGATTCAAACCTCCAAGATGCTCAGTGGAAGGAAGATGGGGCAATCTACTTCCACGGATTTTTACAGCCTCTGAAATCCAGTGGGGTTGCTATGAGTCAGAATGGACCCAATGGCAGTGAGTTTGATGTTTTCATTTTATTTTATTTTTTTAATTTGGTGACATAACTAATAAATGCTCAGCTGCTAACTGAAATGTTGAAAATTTGAACCCACTCAGGGGCTAAAAGGGCAAAAGACCTGGTGATGTGCTCCCATAAAGATTGTCATTGTATGTGTGTAAACCTGGCCATATTCACATACACAGAACACCACATTCAAAATACTTCCAGAGTTATTAATATTTTCCTAAAATTGATTTTATCCTGGTCTATGCAGCTTGGTGATACAGTGCCTAACACATTTGACTGCTAACCAGAAGGCTGGTAGTTCAAACCCACCAGCCACTCCTCGGAAGAAAGGTTGGGCAATCTACTTCCATAGTGATACTGCCTCAGCAACCCAAGGAGGGGTCGCTGTGAGTCAGATCCGACTCCATGGCAATGAGTTTGTTTTTTTGGTATGCAGCCTGAATCAATGTTTGGGGTGGGGGTGGGGGGCTGAAAACAAACAGAGAATATTTTCTGACCAAGCTTGATTTGAGCTAAAATTACATTACAAACAATAATTAGAAAATTCCAGTATGTCTGTAAATGAACATACCTTTAAATAATTATTGGGCCGAAGAGAAAAAAATCACAAAGGAAATTAGAAAATATTTTGAATAGAAGATAAAAAATATGTTGAATGCAATTAAATTTATGCTACTTTACAATCTCAAGAACATATAACAGATTTAAAAAGGTAGAAACAGAAGAGTAAATTAATCCTAAAAAATAGTTGAAGAAAGAAAACCATAAAGTTAGGTCAGAAGTTAATGGAGTAGGAAGCAGATAGAGAAAGGAACTATCAAGAATGCCAAAGTGTGTTCTTTGAAACTTACCATTCCCTGCCAAGATTAATCTACAAAACAAATATATGAAAAAGACAAAAAGAACCATTTTCACAAAAGAGAAATCATTGGCATTCCAATACTAGTAAAAATATCATAAAACAGAATTATGAAAAACTAGGGAAATAACTCTGAAAATTAGATTACATGGAAAAAATTCAAGAAGAACACTAATAAAATGGACACAAGAATAAGACTAAGAATAAGACACCTCTGGACACAAGACTAAAGTGTGTTTAACTCAAGCCATGGCATTTTCAATCACTTCATATGCATGTGAAAGCTGGACAATGAATAACAAAGACTGAAGAAGAGCTGATGCTTTTGAGTTGTGGTGTAGGTACCACATGATGAAAGTACCATGGACTGACAGAACATATAAAAGAACTGTCTTGGAATAAGTACAGCTGGAATGCTCCTTGGACGGGAGAATGGCCAGACTTCATCTCACCTACTTTGGTCACATTGTCAGAATGGACCACTCCCTGGAGAAGGATAACATGCTTGGTAAAATGAAGGGTCAGTGAAAAAAAGAGAAGGCCATCAAGGAGATGGATTGATACAGTGGCTGCAATAATGGGCTCAGGAATGGCAAGTATTGTGAGGCTGGGGCAGGATGGGGCAGTGCTTCATTCTGTCTGGTGTCATAGTGCCTAAAGCATTTGACTACTAACGAGAAGTCTGGTGGTTCAAACCCACCAGCCACTCCTTGGAAGGAAGGTTGGGCAATCTACTACCATAGTGATACTGCCTCGGAAACCCAAGGAGGGATCGCTATGAGTTGGATCCAACTGGATGGCAGTGGTTTTGATTTTGGTTTTGGGTTTAATGAGTCAGAGCTGACTTGATGGCACCTAGTAACAATAACAACATGAGAGGGAAGGACACAGGGAAGAGCTAACTAAAGGGAGGAAGTGAGAAGTGAGCTGTTACACTTTATATCTATGAAATAAACTGAATACATATTTCACACCTGCCCTCAACAAAAACTCCAAACTCAATATTAGTGAATTCTGTCATATATGAAAGAAAGACATACCACTAATTTTAAACAAAATCTTTGAAAGAATATAAAGACACCATAACATTAATAGCAAAAAATTTTACAAAAGTAAATACAAGAAAAGTAATTTGAAAGTCTGTCTCTCTTGTTAACATATATGTAAAAATTCCTTAAAATATAGAAAAGTTAATTCAGTATTATATATTTTAAAAAAGCATACATTAAGCGGCCAACAAACATATGAAGAAATGCTCACGAGCATTAGCTATTAGACAGATGCAAATCAAAACAA
>NW_006922202.1:342968-343588 GCF_000298275.1 Orycteropus afer afer
AGATCAAAGACAACAGCCTTCTGTTTGGATTACAGCTCAATATACAGACAACAAAAATCTTCACAACTGAGCTAATAAGCAACATCACAATAAAAGGAGAAAAGACTGAGGTTGTAAAGGATTTCCTTTCACTTGGATCCACAAACAGTGCAATTGGAAGCTGCAGTCAAGAAATCATATGACATAATGCTTTGGAAAGATCTACTGCAGAAAATCTCTTTAAAATGTTAAATAGCAAAGATGACACTTTGAAGACTAAGGTGTGCCTGACCCAAGCCATGGTACATTCAGTTGCCTCATATACATGTGAAAGCCAGGTAATGAATAAGGAAGACAGAAAATGAATTGATTCATTCAAATTATGGTGTTGGCAAGGAATATTGAATGCACCGTTGACTGTCAGAGAATGAACAAATCTGTCTTGGAAGAAGTACAACCAGAATGCTCCTTAGAAATGAGGATGATCTTTGTCTCTTGTACTTTGGTCATGTAATCAGGAGCAATCAGTCTCTGGAGAAGGAAATAATACTTGGTAAAGTAGATGGTCCTTGAAAAAGAGGAAGACTCTCAATGAGGTGGATTGGCACAGTGGCTAGATCAATGGGTTCAAACATAGCATA
>NW_006922202.1:345163-346836 GCF_000298275.1 Orycteropus afer afer
ATCTCTTCCAGTCAGTTGGCCAAGTAGCTGTCTTCCAAATTTCTTGGCATAGACAAGTGAGTGCCTCCAGTGCAGCATCCATTTTTGAAACATCTCAATGGGTATTCCATCAGTTCCTGCAGCCTTGTTCTATGCCGATTCCTTTAGTGCTGCTTCAACTTCTTCCTTCTGTACCATTGGTTCTTGATCATATGCCACCTCATAAAACGGATGAACATTGATCAGTTGTTTTTGGTACAGTGACTCTGTGTATTCCTCCATCTTCTTTTGCTGTTTCCTGCATCATTCGATATTTTGCATATAGAATCTTTTGTTATTGCATCTCGAGGCTTGAATTTTTTCTTCAGTTCTCTCAGCTTGGGAAATGCTGAGCATGTTCTTCCCTTTTGTTTTTGTACCTCCTAGTCTTTGTACATTTCATTATAATGATTGACTTTGTCTTCTCAGGATGCTCTTTGAAATCTGTTCAGCTCTTTATCTTGTCATTTCTTCCTTTGCTTTAGCTACTTTCTATTCAAGGGCAAATTTCAGAGTGTCTTCTGACATCCATTGTGGTATTTTCTTCCATTTCTATATTTTTAATGACCTTTTGCTTTCTTCATGGTTGATGTTCTTGATGTCATCCCACATTTCCTCTGGTTTTTGGTCATTGGTGTGCAATGCATCAAATCTATTCTTTAAATGATCTCTAAATTCAGGAGGGATATAATCAAGGTCGTGTTTTGGCTCTCATGGACTTGATTTTACTTACATATGAGCAGTTGATGGTCTGTTCCACAGTCAGCTCCTGCTCTTGTTTTAGCTAAAGATATTGAGCTTCTCCATTACTTCTGTCCACAGATGTAGTTGATCTCATTCCTGTATACTCCATCTGGCAAAGCCCACATGCATAGCCACTGTTTGTGTTGTTGGAAAAAGGTATTTGCAATGAATAAGTTGTCAGTCTTGCAAAATTCTCTCATACAATCTCCAGCATCATTTCTATCACCAAGGCCATATTTTCCAACTATTGGTGGTTCTTCTTTGTTTCCAACTTTTGTATTGCAATTACCAGTGATAATCGACACATTTTGATTGCATGTTTGGTCAATTTCAGACTGCAGAAGTTAGTAAAAATCTTCAGTTTCCTCACCTTTTGCATTGATGGTTGGTACACAAATTTGAATAATAGTATTCAAGTAGTATTAACTGGTCTTCCATGTAGGCATATGGGTATTATCCTATCACTGACAGTGTTGTACATCAGGATAGATCTTGAAGCTTTCTTTGTGATGATGAATGCCACATCATTCCTAGTCAATTTGTCATTCCTTGTATAGTAGATCATATGGTTGTCTGATTCAAAATGGACAAAACCAGTCCATTTTAGCATCACTAATGCCTAGGATATCAATTGTTATGTGTTCCATTTCTTTTTTTGATAGTTTCCAATTTTCCTAGATTCATACTTGGAAAATTGGAAGTTCTCAAAAATGAAATAGAACATATAGGGACACTATGTATAGGACGAACTCAGTGGCATCTAAAATCAACTATATATATATATATATATATATATATATATGTATGTATTCTAAAGCATATAACAAGTTAATCTTATTCCAGGGATGCATTCACACATTCTAGAAGCAGTAAACTGAATTCACCACAAATAAGAGAGAAAAAGAGAAAAT
>NW_006922202.1:347361-365110 GCF_000298275.1 Orycteropus afer afer
TAAACAAATTCCCTATTTCTTCCGTGAGTGATATGAGAACCATGGAGATCTGAATGTTTAGCTCAACCTAAGGACAAACTCATTTGTCAACTTGAAGGGAGCCACATTCTTCCCCAACAAGACTCAACATGCAGATGCTATGTGCATCAATGTACTATGGACTCAACATGCAGACACTGTGCATCAATGTCGATTTATATACAGATGCTGTGTATCAATGCTTTTGGAGTCTTACATTGTACAGATGCAATGCATCAATGCTTGAATTCTATGTTCCTCTAAGTCTTTTCAGACTGAGAGACATTCTGGCTCTCAACATATAAATCATCAATATTTTGGACAGCATAGTATTTGTGCAAGGGTAGAAACATGGGCCAATAAAATTGAAAGAGAGCCCAGGAAGACACACACACACACATGCACACATGTATACATACATCTATAGCCAAAACAGTATGAAGTGGTAGAGTTTGAACAAAGTAATAGGACTGCCTTTACTAAATATTAAATACTGCATTTTTACAAAGTGTTAAGACAGTGCTGTATTGGCACAGGTATAGAAAAATTGACCAGTGGAACAGAGTTGAGAGTCTATAAATAGACCCATATATACATATATGGATATGATTTATGACAAACGTGGTATTGCCGAACAGTAGAAAATGGACAAGTTTTTCCATGCATGTTATTGAGTCAACTGAATTTCCATAAGAAGAAATTGAAATTAATGTATACCTATATCTATATTTGGGAGCTCTGGTAGTAGAGTGCCTAAGGCACTTGACTGCTAACCAAAAGGCTGGCAGTTCAAACCCACCAGCCACTCCTAGGAAAGAAGATGGGGTAATCCATTTCCATAGTGATACTGCCTCAGAAACCCAAGGAGGGGTCGCTATGAGTCGGGTCCGACTCGACAGCACATAACAACAACAACAACATATCTATATCTAAATATATATAGATATAGATAGATATGCAAATTTATTTTTACATATGAATTATATATAATGTATATATGTATATAATGAATATAATATATAGTATACAATGAATCCTAGGTACATGGCAGAACTAAATGTCAATGTCAAAGTAATATTTTTTTAAAATGAGATGGATCAGAAACCAAAAACCCCACAATTCATTAAGTAAAGATTTATCAATTGTTGTACATTAAAATTAATTACTTTAGATTATTTAAAGACACCCTTAAGAAAGCAAACATGTAAGCTACTGAAAGGAAAAAATAAAATGTTAGCAATACATTTAACCAATAAGAACATATAACTAGAACACAGGATTTTACATCTTTTTTGTTGAACCCTCAACAGATATACACACAAGTGTGCACCAAACAATATGTACAAGCATGTTTATAACAGCATTCTTCATAATAGGACCAAAGTTGAAAGAATACAAATGTCATTCAACACTAGAATAAATAATTTGTAAAATATCCTAACTACAGTATACCTTGCAAATGGTAGGGAAGAAAAAAATCAACAACACTGGTAAATATAAAAAAAGAAAGTCCAATGACAATGGAAAGGTTGTGATACTATGAATAGATGTGTGTGTGTGTGTATATGTGTCAAGGATAGGAGTTCTGGTTCTGGCTAGCAAAACAGAAACTTTTTACTTAGGTAGTGATTGTATATTTATATTTTGTTGTCTTATTCCCTTACCCTTTTGGCTTGGCCACTCCTCAGTATGTATATTATATAGCCAACAAAGACAGTGCTCTGCATCCTGCTTTAGCAAATAGTGACTAGGGTCTTTAAATTGTGTCTCATCATCTAAGGTGCAACTATTGGTCTCTCCCACTCTGGAATAAAGAGAAGTGAAGAAAATTAAAGATGCATGGAAACAATTAATTCAAAGGACTAGAAAACCATGTGAACCTCAGGCCCCAGGACCCTGAGACTGGAAGAACTAGATGGTGTCCAGCTACCACTGCTCACTGCTCTAAAATGAATCATAATAGGAGGTCCTGAGTAGAGTGGCAGAAAGATGTGGAACAAAACTCAAAATCATAAAAATATGACGCTTACAGGTCTTAAAGAGACTGGTGGAACCCCCAAGACTGTGACCTTTAGACTCCCTTTAAGCCTGAAATCAACCTTGCTCCATGGTTCAACTTTCAACCAAATAGTACTATAAGGTGAACAATATTAGGGAAGTAACACCATCCCTAGAACAACCAATCACATGAGAACAAAAGGGCAACATTTGTCCAGGGATAAACCTCAAAGGCACAGACAGGAAAGAAGTAGGAATGGAAATAGTAAACACAGGGAAGAAGTGGGAAAAATGCTATCATATCGTGGGGATTGCATTCAATGTCATGGATCAAAATGTGTATGAAGTATTACATGGAAAGCCAAATTGCTCTGTAAATTTTCAACCAACTCACAGTTAAAAGTATATGTGTTATAATTGATTAAAAAGTTTACTTAAATATAAAACAGACAGAATGTCCCATATGGATGATATAGGATGACACTGATAGGTGGATGCTACCTGAATATCTTTTATAATATGCATACTGTCATCTTGGAAAGGATTATGTGAAAAGTTACTTGCTTGCTGGATAACCAACAGTTAAACTGATTAGATCATTGGCCAGCCAACTTTTTCTGCAAAGGGTCAGAATTTTTTTTTTTTTTTTAGATTTTTCAAGATTTAAGAGATTTTGTTTCAACTACTCAACTGCCAGGGAAAAAAATAAACAAACATACTCGTAGATAATAAGCAAACAACTGGGTGTGGCTGTGTTTTAATTAATCTTTATTTTCAAAAACAAGAAGCAGGCATGATTTGGCATGTAGGCCATAATTTAACAATCCTTGGATGTTTAGATTAACAGATAGTAAATGAGAAATACATATGTACATGCTAGAACATTATTGAAGTATATGGTTTATCTCATCTTTCTAAACAATGGGGCACATACAAATGATTATTCTGAGCCTCCTAAATAAATTATACTTGATTTATTCATTGATTTTTTTTTTTTACATGCTTTGCTTCTGGGAAAGCAAATTTAGACTTTTGTAACTAAGTACTCTCTGTAGTATTTCTCTTTTAAATCTACAGATCCATTGTTCAGCAAAAGCTACATTTAAACCTGATCCTTTTCAAGATTTTTCACTCAGAGAAAATTCAACAATTTAAAAACTGAAGTACAATAACATACTATAAAATAGTTTTAGTTGCTGTTAGAAAGATCTGTTTATTATCTGGGTTTATTTATTTTGTGATTGTTACAATGTGATATTTTGTCAAAATTTATCTTAGTTTTTATGTGCTTAAAACATTAAGAGTTTCTAATTTAGAAAAGATTAATCTACTTCTGGCTTTGTTGGTTTTATGGTGAGATAATCTATTTACTTGAATCTTTCTTCTCTGGTAATAGCTTAATTAATTGGTCAGACAAATGTTTGCACAACACATTCTAAAACCATAAATTTCTTTCCTAAATGGTTGCAGGCAAGAATTGGATCCATGTAAAGCTGAAGTGACTATTCTAGGGAAGATGATAAAAGCAAGTGAATCTATCAATCACAAATCTGAAAAACCTCTGCCAGAATCAGGATCTGTCTTTATTGGTGGATTTCCAGACCTTCATAGGAAAAAAAAGGTATTTTTTCTGAAGTTGCTAAAAATTTGAATTATGCAATGTTATAGGAAAGAGGGAAAAATGAAGCTTCAGCATGTTTTCCTGGTTATTGGGATGTCTACATAGTTTCAAAAAGGAAATTTTGTGCAATTCAACTAATATCTATATTTCTAATGTCTTACTCCAAAGAATACTAAGAAAATATTGTTCTTATTGTACAGAATTGCTCCAATAATAGGGTCTTTCTCCTTCATATGGCTATAGTATGTGGGCTATATTTTTTGATGAGAGTAAGCATGTGTTCTTTTGCTCACTCTATGCTAGTGACTTAAGAAAGAAGGGTGCATAAAGGGGTTGGCTCAATAACATATCAATTATGTAATTCGAGACCTACCCAAGCCTCTGCTTCACATAAGGTTACTAAAATCTGAGGATGTTCACTACAGAGTTTCTGTGCATATGCTCTTGTTATTTGCTGTCGAGTCAGACCCAACTCATAGTGACCCCTCCTTGGGTTTCTGAGGCAGTATTGCTATGGAAGTAGATTGTCCAACCTTCCTACCAAGGAGTGACTAGTGGGTTTGAACTGCCAGCCAGCTAGTCTCTAAATTTCCATTTAGATCATTAGCTGATTTTCTTCTTTATTAAGGCATATTTTAGGGTAATAGGTCACATGCTGACTTAAATTCCATTGATTATTTGGCTCCATTTTATGCTATTGCGGAGAATTACTTTTAAAATTTAAGATTGACTTCTGGTAAGATGGAGAAATAGGTAGACCCTCTTCAATAAAGAAAAGAGAAACCCATTGAGAGAGATACAGAGGATAATCCTGGAGCACTGAGCTTTGAAAGGAAGTATACAGACGTGGATTAGGCACCAACTAGTGGAAAAACCTGAACAAAAACAGTGAGTACAGAGACAGTCAGAGCAGTGGACTGTCAGCTACTCTAATGGAACCAACAGCCTGGATATTTCCAAATGGTGTTGGGATCTGCGAATTGACCTAAAGATCAGTCCTGGTTGTCATGGGCTGCAGGGTCGAGACACTGATGGCCGTTGACTAGGAAGGGAAATAGCAAAGAGGGAGACAACTTGAGCTGTGGACTTTCTGCTGTCTGGAGGGCACAGCCATTTTGATTGTTTACATGCAGCAGCCATTTTGGATATTTAAATTGGCCAAGGGTGCAACCATTTTGAATGTTTATAAGTGGTGGCCCTTTTAGATTTTAAAGTGGCAGCATTCTCATTCAGATTCCAGGAACCTACAAATAAGCTCTATTTGCCAAGGACAGCAGGGACATATGGGAGGCTGACAATGGGAAAGGAGACAGGTGGTGAGTGTGTAAGTGCTGCCAACTACTGAATAGAGAAGCACAGTACCCTGCTTACTTAGAGAAAGTCCAAAGAAAACAAAAATTGTAGGCAAGTCACTTCAACATACAATCACCAATTACATATAAACACAAAAACATCATAAAGCCTCTGAGACAACAGAGCATCACAGTGCATACAAAGAAGCAAGATAAAGCAAGAGAAACAAGGGACCAGGATACAGATCCAAAACATATCCCTGAGGAAGATGCAGCATTGGAACTCCCTGATAAGGAATTAAGAATCATATTTAGGTACCTTCAATGAATTGAGAGACAGTTCAAACACTGACA
Source organism: Orycteropus afer afer (assembly GCF_000298275.1). Classification (NCBI taxonomy): domain Eukaryota; kingdom Metazoa; phylum Chordata; class Mammalia; order Tubulidentata; family Orycteropodidae; genus Orycteropus; species Orycteropus afer. Next base: position 352,645 of record NW_006922202.1, read on the forward strand.
AAATTGAGAAAAACACAGAGAAAACCCTAAAACAATTTTGAAAGGCAATACAATAAAAAATGACAAAATAAATGAAAAATTACAAATGATACAAAATCTACAAATAGAAATCCAAAAGATTAATACTAAATTTTCAGAAATGGGTAACATAATGAATGACCAAAAGAGTAGAATTGAATCAATAGAAGACAAAATTAATGAGATTGAAGTCAAATACCTCAATACTTCTTTGGAAAGAGAACAATCAGAAAAAAAAAAAAAAAAATGATGAAAGCCTAAGGTTCATGTGGGATACTATCAAAAGGAATAACCTACGTGTAATCAGAATTCCAGATCAGGAAGAGACAAAACCCCAGAAAAAATTGTTGAAGATTTTTTGGAAGAGAATTTTCCTGTTATGATAAAAAATGAGAATATATCCATTCAAGAAGTCCAACGAACTCCAAACAGGATAGACCTCAAAAGAAAATCACCAAGACGTATCATCATCAAAATCACCAAAACCAAAGACAAAGAAAGAATCTTGAAAGCAACACTGGAAAAACATAAAGTTACTACAATGGGAAACCAATACGACTAAGCTCAGTATTCTTGGCAGGTGAGAAGACAATGGGGTGGTATATATAAAACTCTGAAAGAAAAAATTTTCCAACCAAGAATTTATGTACCCAGCAAAATCGTTCCTTAAATATGATGGTGAAATTAGGACATTTCCAGATAAGCAGGAATTAAAGGAATTTGTTTAAACCAGACCAAACTTAAAAGAGATGATAAAGGGAGTCCTTTGGTCAGAGACCAACAACAGCAAACAACAACTGACCATTAACACACATGGTTACATAACCCAGAAACCAACCCAGTTATGGAATTATTCAAAGTAAAAAAGCCTACAAGATTGTAAACGGGGAACCAGAGACATCAATTGACAAATGAGGACAACTACAAACTGAAAAGAGGGAAAACGTTGTGTAGTTAAATGGGAGGGAAGTCAAGACAACTACAAGATAGAACAGAATGTTCAAAAACTTGGAAAGAATACTATAGCTCACAGGGTAACCTCAAAGAAAAATGATAAACCTTCACATCAAAATGAAAAAGAGGACCAGCACAAATATTTAGCAAATACTAAAACAATAGCAATGAAGGAAGTGATAATATGATTCATAAACAAAATGAGCTTAGCACAGAAAATTATATGGAACAAAGAAATCAACATCACGAAAAAACACATAACAAAACTGACAGCAACAAATTCATATTTGCTGATAATTACATATCTGGCAAGGGACTTATCTCTAAGATTTATCAAAAACCCCAATGCCTCAACAGCAAAGGAATTAACAATCCAATTGAAAAATGGGCAGAAATGTGCATAGAACACTTCACCAAGGAGGATATTCTGGTGGCCAGCAAATACATGAAGAGATGCTCATGATCATCAGGCATCAGAAAGATGTAAATCAAAACAACGAGATATCTAACCCCAGCACCGATGGCAAGGTTTAATGAGACAGAAAATAACAAATGCTGCCTGGGATGTGGAAAGATTGGGACTCATACACTACTGGTGGGACTGTGAAGTGTTAAAGCACTGTGGAAAGCAGTATGATTATTCCTTTGAAAGCTGGAATTGGAGATACCGTTTGATGCAGCAATCTCATTACTAGGTATATATAACCTAGAGAGGTGAGAACCAGTACAAGAACAGATGTATGCACACCCATGTTTATCACAGCACTATTTACAATAGCAAAAAGATGGAAACAACCTATGTGCCCATCAGTGGAAGAGTAGATGGCCCAACTATGGTACATACACACAAAAGAATGCTATGCAGCACTAAAAAATAATGTAGAGTCTGAGAAACAACACATAACATGGATGAACTTGGAGGACATTATACTGAGTGAAATAAGTCAATTACAGAAGGACAAATATAGTATTAGTTTGTTGTTGTGGAGGGTCAAGGAAAGGATTATATATGGAGGGAAACTTTCTTTGCTGGTTACCAGGGATGGGAGGGTTTGTGAGGGAACAATGCAAAAGAAAAAAAAAAAATGCATTGACCCATGTCACTTTTAGTTTAGTGTATTTCACTGTACATAAATTATATTTCAATAAAATGCATTTAAAAATATATATATAAATAAATAAAATTTAAGATAGTTTGTTAAGTGTACAAATAGCTTTTTACATTTACAAATCTATTTCCCTTAGGATATTTATTAATATATTTTACATATTTTAACTTATGATGTCTGTAGTATTAGAGATAAAAATGTTATTTTTGAAAAGTTGTACATGAAATATAAATTGAGTATAAATTTTACTATATTACAAATATATGTAAACGAAACAAAAATTCTCACAACTAGTCCAGTAAACAGCTTCACAGTGGATGGAGAAAAGATTGACGTTGTCAAGGATTTCATATTACTTGGTTCTATAATCAACACCAAAGGAAGCAGCAGTCAAGATATCAGACAATGTATTGCATTGAGCAAATCTGCTGCAAAAGACCTCTTTCAAGTAATGAAGAGCAAAGATGTCTTCTTGAAGATTAAGATGTACCTAACCCTGGTAGCATAGTGCCTAAGGCACTTGACTGCTCACCAGAAGGCTGGCGGTTCAAACCCACCAGCCGCTCCTCGGAAGGAAGGTTGGGCAATCCTACTTCCGTAGTGATACTGCCTCGGAAACCCAAGGAGGGGTTGCTATGAGTCGGGGCTGACTCGACGGCAAATAACAACAACAACAACCCTAGCCATGGTATTTTCAATCGCATCTTAATGCATGTGAGAGCTGGACAGTGAATAAGGAAGACCGAAGAAGAATTGCTTTTGAGCAATGTGATGTGGTGCTTTTGAGTTGTGGTGTTGAAGAAGAATGCTAAGAGTACCACCGCCTGCTAAAAGGACTAACAGATCTGTCCTGGAGGAAGTGCAGTCGGAATGCTCCTTGGAAGCAAGAATGGCCAGACTTTTTCTCACCTACTTTGGTCATGTTGTCAGAAGGAACCATTCCCTGGAGAAGGATATTATGGTTGGTAAAATGTAGGGTCAACAAAGAAGGGGAAAGTCCTCAATGAGATGGATAGACACAGTGGCTACAAAGATGGCCTCAGGTATAGCAAAGATCATGAGGCTGGCACAAGACCAGGCAGTGTTTCTTTCTGCTGTGCATAGGGTCACTATGGCACCAAACAACAACAACATATGTAAGATAAATGTAAGATAAATTATATAGTAAATGTTCATAAAGAACAAAGATCACTTTATATTTGATGTGACACATGTGCTGTTAAAGAAATAAAATTCTACAGCTATAAGCTTGTAGACACCTTCAAGCACTTACTAATTAAGGTCAAAAACTATAGTCATAGATATGGATTATATCTGAGCATAAAGTAAACAAAAATTCTCACAACTAAACCAATAGACAACATCATAGTACATCCTGAAGATATTGAATTTGTCAAAAATATCATTCTACTTGAATCAGTGATCAATGCCCATGGAAGCAGAAATCAAGAAACCAAACAACTTATTGCACTGGAAAAATCTGCTGTATAAGCCCTTTTTAAAAGGCTGAAAAGCAAAGAGTTCACTTTGGTAACTAGGGTGCACCTGACCTAGGCCATGGTAATTTTAGTTTCTTCACATCCATGTGCTAGACAATGAAAAAAGAAAGACCTAAAAAGAATTGTTGCATTTGAATTGTGATGTTGGTGAAGAAAACTGAACCTACTGTGGCATTTGACTGCTAACCAGAAGGCTGGCTGTTCAAACACACCAACCATTCCTTGGAAGAAAGACTGGGCAATCTGCTTCCGTGGAGATACCACCTTGGAAACCAGAGGAGGAGTCGCTATGAGTTGGAAACCAGTCAACAGCACTGAGTTTGATTATTTTTTTGGTTAGAAGAACAAACAAATTCATCTTGAAGGAAGTATAGCCAGAATACTCATTTTCACTTTATGACTTCTTCTCACTTACTTTGGACATGTCAGCAGGAAAGACCACCCTCTAGAAAAGGACACCACGTTGATAAATTAGTGGGCCAGCAAAAAAGGCAGGAAACTCTCCATGAAATAGATTGATGTGGTAGATACAACAATGGGCCAAAACATGCTATTGTGGTTCTCTAGTGCCACTCTAACAAAAGACACCGCAAATGGGTGACTTTAACAAACAGGTCTTTATTCTTTTACAGTTTTGGAGGCTAGAAGTCTGAGTACAAAGTGCCAGCTCTAGGGGTTGGGTGAAAGCCCCTCAATGGTAGGTTTCAGCACTGCCTCTTGCTCTTGGCCCACTGAAGCTAAGACATCTCTTCACTCAGGCAACTGCTGGTCACTTAGGCTAACAAGCCCAAGGTCAACAAGTAGGATGGCATGGTCCCAAGATTACCAAACAACATGGCAGGCCACTAATTCAAGTCCAGAGATAGTCCCAAGATCAGCAAAAAACATAGCAGTCTGCTGAATGAAGACTTGGCTACAGGTAGGGTCCAAGCATGCCAAAAAGCTGCAGATACCCTTTTCAAAACTTCTCGTATACTAGAAGCAGACCACATCCCTAAGGCAGATGCTCAGCTGCTCCAATAGATTCCACCATGCAGCTGATTGATTACCAATCTGAGCATGGGGAATAACTACATTCAGCTGCCCAGCCACTCAATACCAGGCCCACTACAGTTGACACATAACCTTAACTATCACCCATGCCCAAAATTGCAATGATGGCAAAAGATCAGGCAATATTTCATTCTGTTATACATAAGGTTGCCAGGCTAGTGGCAACTAACAACAAGCAGCATGCAAAATTTATTTTAGATTCAGTTTTACTACACAAGCAGTATATTATTCTTCATGAAACAGACTTTTTCTATACTAATATGCTTTATTGACTTTGTCCTAAATAAACCAAATTGTGTGTTGATGTTGTTGTTGTTAAGTGCCATCGAATTGGCTCAGACTCATAGAGATCCCATGTACAACATAACAAAACACTACTAGGTCATGTGCCATCCTGATAATCCTTATATATGTTCATAATATCCTCTTATATGCTCATCCTCTTATATTCTCATAAAAGTAGAAAATATGTCTACCATGTTTGCCTTTATATACCCCACACCAATGACAGTTTCTATCACATAGAAGGTGCTCAGTGAACATCTTTTAATTTAATATATCAATTAAGGAATGGATAAAAAGATTTAAAATACATAAATTAACCTTTAGTCATTTACATTTTAATTTATCTCTTATTTTCTGTGTATATATTTTCCCAAGTTAAAGGTAAGTTTTCACATAGAGTTTAATTTTTGTAAGCATGCATTAGTTAAATGCAAGTTCTCAAGATTCAAAAAGGTAATACCTTATTAGGAAGATGCATAAATATTTTTAATACACTTACTAATAGAAATATGAAACATGCAGAGATAAAATAGGAAAAATAGAAGTGGAGCCTCCTAGCCTTCTTGGTGGACAGGAAAGAGTTTGTATTTAAACAGAAATTTAATGGATGAGCAAATGTGTGCCAAGTAAGTAATATGTAGGCTGTTCTTCCAAGCAGTGGAAGGATCACTTGCACAGGCTTAGAGAATGGAGAAAATAAAGTGGGCAGGGGTGCTAGAAGTAAGCATAATTCAGTATTGTGGAGACACAAGACTTTACAGGAAGTGAGCAAGAGGAAGACTGGAGGTTAGGCAGGTGAGCAGGGGCCAGAGCATAATAAATCATATATGAAATACAAAAGAGTATAGATCTTATAAAAGCTCTGGTAGCGTAGTGCCTAAAGCACTTGACTGCTAACTAGAAGGCTGGCAGTTCAAATCTACCAACTACTCCTCAGAAGGAAGGTTGGGCAATATTCTTCAGTAGTGATATTGCCTTAGAAACCCAAGGAGGGATCACTATGAGTCGTATCCGACTCCACGGCACATAACAACAATATTGATCTTATGCTAATGTGCAGGAGCCACGCAAGAAGTTTGAACAAGGAATTACATCATGTTTTCACTCTGATAGCAACCAGAGTATAGAATTAGAGGGTATTTAGAGTGCAAATCAGGAATTGGTAAAATCAGGTAACAGGAAGAAACAAGAAATGATATTGTTGCAATAGGGTAGGAGAAGACAATGAAAATTATCAAAATATTAAACTTAAGAACTTGGGAGTAATTATAGGTAAGAAGATAGAAAAATTTATAATTCAAATGACCAGTTTGGCTTAAGTAACTTGAAAATGTATGATGTCATTCTTAAGATAAGGAACAGAAGATTGTCTACAGGGAAAGATGGTAGATTCATCTTTGTAATTTCGTTACTTTAGAGCAGGAATGATTTTCAAATATTTAACTAGTTGGCACCAAAACTCATATGTCATTCCACTGTATCAGTATTTTCTGCTGAATATCATATTCCTGTTAATGGATTGTTGTGACATGGAATAAGACATTTAAATATAAGCTTTGAGTTCACAAAAGATATTGAACATATGGCTGTGGGAGTCATTGTATAGGTGTTATGGAAGCCATAATCATCAGTTGGCTTGATTGTATAGAGTGAGAGATGAGAGGACTGAAGTTAAGGACAAAAGAGTTGGCTAAGAAAGAGGAACCCACAAAAGTGGTTAAGCAATACAGAGACTGGCAGTAGAAAAACATGAACAAACTATGGTGTCAGAAACACAAAAGGTGGAGAAAATTTCCAGAAACAACATATGTTCAACATCATTCAATGCTACAAAAAGGTCAATCAGCAGTTTCAGGAAAATAATAAAGACAAACCAAACTGCAATATTTTCAGGAGGAATATATGAAGCAGGGGGAGCAAGAGTGTGATTTTAGGCTACTTTTTTGTAGAAGCTTGTTGTCTTCATTAACTAGTGATGCTGTAACAACAATAACAAAATTACCACAAGTAGGTGACTTTAAAGAACTTAAATATATTGCATTAAAGTTTGGGAAGCTAAAAATCTGAATTCAAGACATCTTCTCTAGAGGAGGGTCCTTCCTTCTCTGTAGACCCTGGTGTTCTTTGACATTTCTTAGCTTATAGACAGTCCTTTCAAGGTCTCTTCCCTTTGTATGTCTCTCCCTGGCTGGCCTCCCTTTTATAAGATGCCACTTAGAAGGATATGACTAATTAATATAACAACAACAAAACAAACAAACAAAAAAAAACCCACTACTTTGAAGCATTCACAAATACAGGAGTATATATCTTTCTGGGGGGGGGGGTAACTGACTAGTCTGTGGACTACATAAAAAAAAAAAAAAAAAAAGGCAGCCAACTAAGCAGATTTTGTTAAATGTGCTGTATTTGTAAGTTTTTATATTTGTCTCTTACTAATTTTTCATTCCTTATTGATTATATGGTTTCTGTTTCACAGTAACTGTAGATGTGTATGCAAGTTTGTGTGTGACATGTCTTCATATTGATATGCACTAGATGAATGATAAAGGCAAGCTATAGAGTATATCAATATCATAACACTTAAAGGGAAATAATATCATGTATCGAAAGAAAGAAAAAAAAAGAAGAAGAAAGGCATCTTGTGAACCTGTTTCTGTGCAATGTAGCCCCTCTGAATATCTAAGTACCATGGAGTCTCTAACTATCTAATTATTGTGTTCTGATTAAGAGCTGCTGTTTAAGCACAGTAGGTTGTCAGTGCTCAGGAAATTAAAAACAACAGGTTTGCAGCATAAAACACTAAGGAAGAGAACTGCAGTTGATTTCTTGAGCCAATAAATGCTAAGTTACACTTATTCTTTTGCCTCAAAGTTTCCAATAATGTCTTTCTGTACTGGCCAGAGTACCTCCTTGTGATAAGAGTCCCTAACTCAATGTATATGTGCTGACAGGTTGTTTAATGCTTCCCTTAACAAAAACACACAGAAATCAGTATGTGACGAGAGAATGAAACTGTTAGATACTTTCCATTTCGTGCCTGGAGTGTGAAAAACTCTGCATTCCCTGATGACTATAAATGATGCAAACTTCTAAGGTCCAATAGTAAGTGTTCATAGGAAAGCACTTTCCTCAGTAGTGCTTTAATTACTTACACTTTTCAGTGCATGTATTTTTGCCTTTGGGGCTATATGAGGACGCAAACCTTTATCTCTAATAAATGGAGAGCAGGCTACAATGGTAGTAGCTATTCTCTTTGTTTTCTTTGAGAGGAAATAAAATAATTATGGAAACCTTATTGTTAATGCATTAATATATATATTTTTAAATTATTATGTCTACAGAAAATGATGGCACAAAATGTGTTCTGGAAAGATTCTATTTTTTCTCACATGCAAATTGATCATTCACTAAGATTAAAAACAGAATATATGATGGTTTGGAATTTTTAAAGAATCAGTGATATTTTTAAGGATCTAAACATCTATTTTAATTTTTGATTTCAACCTGTTAGGGGTGGTTGTGGCAGTTAAGGTTATATGTCAACTTGGCTGCACCTGATTTTGAGTGTCTGGGCAGCTGGTTGTAGTTATTTGCTTGATGAGACTGGAAATCAACTCCATGGTAGAATCGGCAGCAAGCAGCTGAGTAGCTGCTTTAAGGCTGGTGTCTACTTCCAATGTATAAGGAGAAGCTTTGGGGCTGGTCTGCAACTTTTTAGCATGCTCGGACTCTGCTTTTGGCTGAATCTTTATCTAAGTGGCCTGTCATGTTGTCTGCTGATTTTGGGACTGTTAATGGGCTTAAATAAGTGGCCTGCTGGGTGGTTTGGTAATATCAGGACTGTGCCTTTTTACTTGTCGACCTTGGGTTTGTCACCCTCAGCAGCCAGCAGCTGCCTAAGTGAAGAAAGCCTCCAGCTTCAATGAGCTGGAAGCAAGAGGCAGAGCTGAAGCCCAAGGTCAAGGGGCTTTCATCCAGCCCTTTGAGCCTGGTGTTTTGAACTCGGATTTATAGCCTTCCAAACTGTAAGAGAATAAATTCCTGTTTGTTAAAGTCACCCATTTGTGGTATTTTCTGTTAGAGTGGCCAAAACAGTGGTCAGTCATTTTTTAAAAAAATGTTCGGTGAATCCTCTTGGAAAACAAGACAGAAAATTATCATTATCTACTTTACAGATCAAAAGGAGCCCTGGTGGCAAAGCGGTTAAGCACTTGGCTGGTAATTGAGCAGTTTGCAGTTTGAACCTATTGAGCTATTCCATGGGAGAAAGACCTGGTGACCTGTTCCTATAAAGATTATACCATAGAAAACCCCATTGAGCAGTTCTACTCTGTCACGTGAGGTTTATAGGAGTGGAAATCTACTAGACAACACCTAACACCTTATAGATGAGGGGTGTGGGCAGTTCATTGGTAGAATATTAATCCTTCCATGCAGGAAATTCTGTTGGATTCCCATTGAATGTACCGCATGTGCAGCACCACTCATCTGTCAGAGAAGGCTTTCATGTTGCTATGATGGGAAACAAATTCTAGCAGAGCTTCTAGACTAAGACATGCTAAAAAGAAAGGCCTGGCCATCTCCTCTGAAAATCAGGCAATGGAATCCCTATTAATAACACTCTGATGATCTCCAACCTAACATGGTGATGGCACAGCATTTTGTCCTATTGTGCCTGGGGTCACCATAAATTGGGATCCAACTGGATGACAGGTAACAAAAAAAATTTATGGCTATTCAAAACATTTATTTAAATATTCCATAATTATTAGGCATTAATTCGGTATGGTTATCTAGTGCTGCTATAACAGAAATGGTACAAATGAATACCGTTAACAAACAGAAGTTTATTTTCTCATCATTTAGGAGATTAAAAATCCAAATTTAGGGTGCCAGTTCTCGAGAAGTCTTTCTCTGTTGGCTCTGGAGGAAGATCCTTGTTGCTTTTGATCTTCATTTGGCTTGGCATCTGTCTAGGTCATGATTGAGAGATGCAAAAGGCCTGTAATGGTAGGGGTTTGAGAGACTGAAAAACTGCACTGGAGACGTGCTCAGAGACATGAAAGAGTTTTATTCCAAAGAGTGGGGGAGGATCATGTGAAAAGTAATATCACATCCAGTAGCAGCCAGTTTGGTCAGGTTCAAAGTCTGCTAAACACTTTCCTCTTTCCAGAGATATTTATACCTTTGTTTGAGGAACTATCAAATACGGGCTATGAGCCTGGTGTGAGGCTCAGTGGTGCCAGATGGTGGTAGGGAGTCTAGGGCAAGGTCTGGTGGTATGTTCCCATGATACAATGCTGCTATTAACTGAGGAATGTGGCCCTCAAGGAGGAAGAGGGAGGGGGTAAAAATTACTTTGCATTATTTGGCATTTGGCTAAATAGGATGGGGTCTGGGAGCTGTTTTCAGGAGTTACAGAGATGCCTAGTACAGCATCTCTTTCCCAATCTCTACCTACTGGTTTGTTTAATCTCTATTAAGTCTCAAGAGAGATTGACTCAACATACACTAATCCTGCCTCATTAACATAAAAAAGACAACCCATTCCCAAAAGGGATTATAACCACAGCCATTGTTGTTGTTGTTGTTGTTTGCCATTGAGTCGGCCCCCGACTCATAGTGACCCCCTCCTTGGGTTTCCGAGGCAGTATCACTACGGAAGTAGGATTGCCCAACCTTCCTTCCGAGGAGTGGCTGGTGGGTTTGAACCGCCTGCCTTCTGGTTAACAGTCAAGTGCCTTAGCCACTATGCTACCAGAGAGGTTAGGATTTACACACATATTTTGGGGCAACACAATTCAATTCATAAGAAATACAAGTAATAAATATGTTCAATTCATAACAAACTCACTTTTATAAAAATAGAGATGTAAAAATAGAATTCTCCTTAAAAGGCAATTACAGATTCCTGAGTATTAATTGAGAAAATCAGTTATTTGTGTTTCACTTTCTTAAAAATTTTTTTTTAATTTATATTACTCTTTACAATTTGCCATTAAGTAGAAGTAATATATGTCCTTTTACACTTTTGTAAATGTATTTATAGTAGATTATTAAAGGATATTGTCAGCCTTTTTGAACTCTTCCTAGACACATAAGTAAACATCATAATCATAAATACCTTGAAATATACAATTAAAAAATATTTTTTAAAGGTGATAACATTTAACCATTTTGGTTCCAGTAAAAGTAGGATGTAAACAAAATTTCTCTCTAACTTGTCCTTATTTTCTGTCCAGCTAATTTTTAAGGACATCATCATTCCATAATAAGTAGGAGCATCTGTTAAACAAGTGTTTACATAAACCTACTCTGATGAACATAACTCTCTTCTCCACTAAATATAAGCAAAACAGTAGTCACCAAGATTTCACTGCAATATTTCTTTTTTTTTTTTTAACCAGGGTTATTTGGTGAGTCATTCATTTTGTCAATATGCTGAACTCATTTTTTTTTTTTTTTTTTTAGTTTCAGTCTGTCACTCTGCTTTGGGCAGTATTGGTACTAAGCTTGAAAAGAGGCAAAGGTGTAAGTGAAACATGGAGAATAGATAGATGGCCATGAAGCTATTGCTTACTGAAATTCCAATCACTAGTCAACACATTTACATTTATTTTACAATTTCATGATTTAGGCAAATATTTATTAAGGACTCCCTATGGTTTCTTGAACAGGAACCTTGGTGGTACTGGTTAAGCTCTGCTGCTATGGGAAAGATGGGAGTTCAAACTCACTAGCCACTCTACAGGATTAAAGTTCTGCAGACCTTTAATTTAAAGTTCTGCAGACCTGTTGTCTGTTCCTGTGAAGATTTACAGGTTTGGAAACCCTACATGGCAGTTTTGCTTTGTCCTATAGGGTTGCTGGGAGCCCTGGTGGTATAGTGCCTAAAGCATTGGACAGTTACCAGAAGGCTGGAGGTTCAAACCCACCAGCCACTCCTTGGAAGGAAGATCGGGCAATCTACTACCATAGAGATACCACCTCATAAACCCACTATGAGTCAAATCGACTCAATGTCAGTGAGTATAGGTTGCTATGAGTCACTACTAATTCAACAGCAATTGATACATGGCTTCTTGATACTGAAGTCAAAATCTTTGGCCTCAAAGACGTAATGTCTATAATGCAACACTCTAACACCTCTTGAAGCAATACCAAGAAAAGTTGAAGACTTGGGTATAAATTCTTTTTCTTTCCATACATTTATATAAAGGATCTCTGGTGGTATAGTGGTCAAGGGATTTGACTACTGATCAAAATGTTGTTGTTTCGAACCCACCAGCCTGCTTTGTGGAAGAAAGGTGAGGCAGTCTACTTTCATAAAATTTTACAGCCTTGGAAACCCAGTGTTGGTCACTTTGAGTCAGACTCAACTCAATGGTACTGAGTTTGGTTTTTGGTTTTTTATCCAGTTCAAAAAATTGTGATTCTATATTTATTTTACCATATGTATGTAGTTGTTGTTATGTGTCCTCCAATCAGACCCAACTCATAGTGATCCCTCCTTGGGTTTCCGAGGCTGTATCACTATGGAAGTAG
>NW_006922202.1:365880-367032 GCF_000298275.1 Orycteropus afer afer
TTTAAATTAAATTTTATTAAATAAACTTGACTTCTAACTAGAAGGCTATAGGTTCAAACCCACCAGCCACTCCTCGGAAGGAAGGTTGGGCAAACTACTTCTGTAGTGATACTGCCTCAGAAACCCAAGGAGAGATCACTATGAGTCAGGTCTGACTCGATGGCAAATAACAACAACAACAACAATATAAACTAGATTATGTAATATAAACTATCAACTATTATCAACTAGATTACTTCTTGTTTTATTTACCCATTGCCCACTATATGTGTTGTCTTATTTGTCTGGGTGTTGATGGTTACAAACAAGAAATGCTATTTAATATTTTCAAGAACTTGTAAGGATTTTTAATAATTCAAACCACAACTTTAAAACTCTGTTTAATATTCAGCATAGTCAATGCAACTCAACAGCAAGTAGAATAAAATCAATTTTTGGCTTAACTGTTTTGAGGCTATTAATTTGGGAGGTAGTATTTCCAGTGAGATTAAAGACTTAAGGCTAATTTAGCCAAAGCCTAGAGAACAGAGTCCTCAAGTGAATGATCTCACATACGAAAATCATAATGTAAAATTTAAGAAGGCTGAGAATTGGGAAAATAAGTGAAGCATGAATTCAGAGAATTTTCAGCATAATCCACAAAGATGAAAATGAAGTACTACATAAAGTCAAAAATAAAATTTTATATAATCCTAAATTATTAAAATTACCTTTATCAGCAACTGCACTGGCTCCTTCAAAAGTAAAAACTGAGAAGTTCCTAATTAACAAAGCATAACAAGACAAAACTACTTTTCCAATAATCAAGAGCTAATCCTGTTTGTGCTAAGATCATATCAATTTACTGTTTATAAGACATGCTCCATTTTCTCTATGACATCAGATAGTGCTTTCTTAAGTGCTCAGTGATATTATTACAAGGATTAATTCAGAAGACAGACTGAAACTCCAGGGTTAGGAACTGGAGTTCTAGAGTTTGTATCCCAGCTCTCTTAAGTCCTAGCCAAGGGGCCAGCAGCAAAACTCTTCTTGGCCTCTATTTCTTCATCCACAAAATAAGAATGCCACCCTCATAAGGCTGTAGTAAGATTGATTGAGAAATTTCACAGTATGCATTTAGTAACTGTTTATCTCTTACTACCACTCCGTGGA
>NW_006922202.1:368167-369169 GCF_000298275.1 Orycteropus afer afer
ATCATGAAGACAAGGTAGCACCAGGCAACATTTTGTCCTGTTATACATGGAGTCACCGTGAGTTAGGGCCAACTTGAGAACTACTAACAATAACATTATTATACGTATTTTACAGCTGAGGGAACTGAGGCACAGCAAGGTTAATTGACTTGCTCAGATTAAACAGCTAGTGAATAGTAGACTCAGTGCAGCTCCCGGGTCTACATCATGCTGTATTATTTGTCTGGTTGTTGACAGTTACAAAAGAGAAACCCTATCTAATATTTCAAGGACCTGTGGAAGTAAGATCATTTGGGAAGATCTTTCTTCCCCCAAAATAATCTATAAAATATATCATTTTAAAATAAATTCATTGTCCTATTATTAATCATTAATAGTTTCTAAGTATTTCCTCTTCAGACATCTCTTAGAACATGCACACGTTATCTCAGTTAATACTGTTAGCAACTCTTCAAAGTATACAATGCTCCATCTCCGATTCACAGATGAAGAAATTTAAGCACATAGAAGCTGAATGACCTGAACTTGATTACACAGCTACTGAGTATTAGGGCTAGAATTCAAACCCACACTTGTGGGAAAAAAAACAATGCTAACTTGCTTCACTACAAATAACATGGTTGGACCATATTGTTATTGGTCTTTCCTGATGCCTTATGTTTAAGTTCAATGCCTTTTCAAACAAAATCCAGATATTTAATGTTATAAATAAATGAAAAATCCTGGTAAAATATTTTTATTTGTACTCACTCATCTTATGGAATTTAAAAAAAAAAAAAAAAACTGTCAGTTCATGTTCTGAATAACATCTTGATCCATTAGTGTGTAATTTTCAAATATGATAAGAGCAAACAAAAATGAATTCAATTATTCTTATTTAACAAATCTCCCTGACTGTTTATCCATCCATCCATCCATCTAGAGAGTATCTACTGTTTGCCAGACATCAAACTGGGTGTTGCAGAGCCAGAGGCATATAATCAAACAAGCCTGCATCTCTGT
>NW_006922202.1:369979-376279 GCF_000298275.1 Orycteropus afer afer
TGTATAGGCATTCCACCTGCCCTTATTGCACCTGGCATTCATTCATCCATTAGCCATTTCTGGAGCACTTACTACATGCCAAACACTGTGCTAGAAAGCAGGCAAAAAAACCACATAAAATATGAAATTTGTCAAGTATATTCATTCCAGAAAGAGTATAAACATGTACCTTACAAAAAAATAAAGAAAACAAAATCCTCTGTGTGTGATTCAATAGTGTTAGCTAAGATTGCCTATGCAAGCATCACCAATGCAGACCCCATCTGGTCAGTGTGGAACAATCATGTTCACACTACATTTAGAAAATCTGAAGTAATACTTCAGTCTACACACGTCATCCAATAGGAGAGCTGTAATTTTAAATTTGCAATTTTATGTTTTCTAGTAATAGCATCAAAAAAAAGAAATTAAAAATCAAATGAAATTAATTCCAATAATAAAATTTATTTAACCTAATATGTCAAAATATTATCATATCTACCTGTAATAAACATGAAAACATGATTAGTGATATATATTACATGCTTTTTCTTTACAGTAAGTCCTTGAAACCCAGTGTGCTTTTCACACTTGCAGCACCTCTCAATTTGGGTAGTGTTCAATAACCACATATGGTATGAAACTATCAAGTTGGACAACACGGCTCTACCAAATAATTGCTCAGAATGATGATAGGCTGATTGTTTTACTTTAAATTTATCTGGCCTTTAGATGTAGTAAAAGGCACTCATTTTTCTGCAAGTATATAGTGAGTTTTTATTATTTATCATATGGTATGCAAATATTAGGAATACAAGAATGAATCCCAAAGTCCCTGTCCTCTTGGAGTTCAGTCAATTGGGGAGAGAGATCATTCAAATTAAATATTCCAAAAAGATAGTTTTCTGAGGATTTGGTAAATTAATAATTACTAGTACATAACCTGGGAGTTCAGGTGGCATAGTGCCTTAAGGCATTTGACTGCCAGCAAGAAGGCTGGTGGTTCAAACCCACCAGCCACTCCTCGGAAGGAAGGTTGGGCAATCTACTTCTGTACTGATACCATCTGGGAAACCCAAGGAGGGGTCACTATGAGTTGGACCCAACTCTATGGCAGTGAGTTTGCTTTTGGTTTTTAGTACTAACCCACTTGAGATGGTGATAGGTAAATAAAGCATCACTCTTTCAACTATAGCAGTGATAGCCAAGAAATGAGAGACAGATGAGTGAATTCTACCAAGGGGACCAGTGTGATCAAAAACTAGAAGAAAGATCATCAATAATAAAATATAGTGGGAGAAAGTGCTAACAGTTCAGTGTTCCCAAAGTATGTGATGTGTTAGGTAGGACAGAATAAATGATAAAGTTGAAACAGTGGGCAGAGGTCAGGTCTTGGAAGGTCTTGGATATTATTTTAAGGACTGGATTTCCTGATGGGATCAGACTTTTAAGTGTTAAACAAATCTCACTAGTAACTCTATGGAAGATGTATTTGGGAGGACAAGAAATTATCTAGGAGATGTCTGAGTGGTCCAAATAAGAGAAAATAAACTCCCAATTTAAACAGGGAATTGGAGTTGGAGAATAGAGAACAGATTTCATAGATATTTGAATGTAAATCAATAAGACATGGTAACAAATTGGATTCAAATTGAAGTAGTGGAGTAGTGGGTGGACGAATACAACAGCTGGTTTCTGCTCTTGGGTGATTATGTAGCTTAGCTAGAAAATACAGGAAAGGAAGCAAATATAGGAAAAGAATAAAAGAAAAAATGATAAATTTATTTTTGCACCTGTGAGTCTGATGTGTCTGTGGGAATATCAGGTTGAGATTTCCATGAGACAGTTGGTGAAGTCCAGAGGTGACTTTCTGACTAGATATGACTGTAGTCGAAGCAAGGAGAAGGAATGTGATTACACAGGGAGAATGTAGAATTCTCACCAGTTTTCAGAAAACAGAAGGGCTCAGTTCACTACATGTCCTCTTAGAAATCTTTGGCATTGTCAGTATTTATCCACAGGATTGTCAGAAGAGTGTTTCTATGCTAATATGTCACTGATTTATTTCAAATTCTTAAGCCTTTCTTGCTGGTTTGTAAATACAAAATTAACCCCTTCCTTCCCATTGACCTTGCTCTAATATTCACCCACTGGGTTTTATTTCAAGTGATTACTTCAGTCCTCATTTGCTCTGCACATTTTGTATATAGCCCAACATCTTCCCAAAGTCCATTTCTCATAGTCTTTGCCTAGCTAGGTTTTGTCCTGTCCTCCATTTTCTCAAGGAAGCTTTCCCTGACAGTGAAATCTAAATTAACTGCCCCTTAACAGAATTCCATAGCCACATACATGTATATCTACTCTAGCACTTGTTGTCGTGTTTTTATTCCAATCATCATTTTGTCTTCTCTCTTCCTCCACTACAGTATATGCACTTTGAAACTATGGATTTTTTTTTTGGTTTATTGTTTATTTATGTCCACTACATATAACAATGTCTGTAAATCTAAAGGGGCTCATAAATGTTTATTAAAAAGAAAAATTCTGAATTTCATTTTGAATTGTAATAATTTGTATATAACTGAATTAAATTGAATTTGTATGAGGCCTACTGGTAAACATAAAAGAAAAACATAATTGTTGACAACAACAAAAAAAACCCACTGCCATCGAGTCAATTCCAACTCATAGCAACACTCAACTGGGTTTCTGAGGCGTAAATCTTTACAGAAGTAGATTGCCTAATCCTCCTTCTGCAGAGTAGCTGATGGGTTTGAACCACCAATCTTCTGGTTAGTAGTTGGTTGCCTGAGGCACTGCACCACCAGAGCTCTAGCTTTTTACTGAACCATTTTTGATATTTGAGATTATGTAACCTGGAATCTCATGCAATATGCTTCTTTTTTAAAACCTTCAAATACACTTCAATGTTTGTTCTCCTTCTCCTTTGTCCTTCTCTGAAAAAAGCTGTTAAGAGTTGTCTTTTGCTTCTTTCTATACTCTACTGCATTGGCCAGAGTTTGCTCTTACCGCAAACCATCTTGAGCCAATTTGGCTCTACAGCAATTGCCAGGTTCTTTTAAATATCAGAGGTAGCTATCTAAAGGGGATCATTATGTCCCTTTTTCTATAGCCTTAGCAGTAGGTGGTATGTTGCAAAGAAAGCAAGCTTCCAGTCAAAGTCTGTTAAACATAAATCAGTGCAGAGTCAGGAAAAAAGCTATTCCACCTTTTCTTTTAGTCTGAAGAATCTCTTTCTGTCCTTAGGCTCTCTAACTCACATTTTAAATGAAATGCTGATTTGAAGCTAACACGATGACATTCTGATGGCAGTTACTGCCAACAGCCTTGTGGCAGAGTCAAGTGACAGCTTCTTTTGTGAAGTGGAGAAATAAACAACAAATTGCTCTGCATACCAAAAATCATCCTGTGTTTTCCTTTTTGTAAACTTTATTATAAAATTTTTCTGACCATCCATAGGTCTTGAAAGCACTTATTGCTTAAATAAGAAATTAGAACTACCATCCTACATACTATTTAACAAGATATATGTTGGCATTTGAAATGCTAAAGTGCCAATATTTTAGTGTTGATTTCTGCTTATGATACTATTTCATTTATCTGTTGTTACATAATTGCCTAAAAGTCAAGGAGGCCACATGTTCTGACCTCCTCTAACCCCACAAGAGGAAGACAGAATCACCATCAATAGCCCAAGGCCTATTACTGCAAAGCCAGACATGCTGCCTCCCTCAAGCCCTTTCTCCAACCGTTTCTCCCAAAGCACCACCACCTCTCTCCTGGGTTCGATAATTCGCTGCAGTGGCCACACAGAACTCACAGATTATGAGGTTTATTAGGGAAGCGCCAGATTACAATTCAAGTTTAGGAAAAATGCTCAGTCTCTCTCAGCCCGCCGTCTCTCACCCAACAGTCTCTCACAGTCTCTTTCCCAGCAGTGCGTGTCCCTCCGTATCTCTCTCAGCAATGCGTGTCTCTTGCATCTCTTTCCCAGCAGCGCGTGTCACTCAGGAGTGCGTTCCTTCTCAGCAGTACGTCCTTTTCACCCAGTAGTCAGAGAGAGACTTCTTCTGCCTCTAGGAGGCCTCCTTTTGAGCCTGGCAGAGTGGCCAAACTAGCCAATCATAGCATCAGAATTCTAAGCACCTGAGAGAGAGCTACCTTCCTAGAACACTGCTGCAGTGCCACTCCCAACAAAAATACTCCAGGTGGATAACTTTTGCAATCAGGAGCTCCTCAGTTGCTCACAGCCAATTACACCATGGACTTTACAAAGTCTAGAAAAGCCATACCAGGTAATTTACTATACTGCAATAATATACCATACCAAAAACTTAGTGCTTGAAACAACAAATATATATATGCCAATAATGTTGCTCTATACTTCTAGGACTCTGAGAAGAGCTCATCTTGGCTCCACTTGATCTTCTTGGGCTAGAATGTCCAAAATGGTTTACTCAATCACATGCCTTATGTCTCAATAGGGCTTGTTGGAAAAGCAGATTACCTCGGTAATCTTCTCAATATCTCTCCCATTCTCTCTCTCTCTCTCTCTGTCTCTCTGTCTCTCTCTCTCTCTCCCTCCCATTTTTCTCTTCTTCCCTCTGCATGGCTCTTCTGCATGGTTAGCTTGGACAACCTCACACTATGGAAATGCCCAAATATTAGATTTCTGGCTTAGTAGCTGCCTTTCTTCAAAGCATAAAAGCAGACACTTACAGACTTTCTTAATTTCTGGATTCAGAAGTCCTAAAACATCATTTTTGCTGC
Source organism: Orycteropus afer afer (assembly GCF_000298275.1). NCBI lineage: Eukaryota > Metazoa > Chordata > Mammalia > Tubulidentata > Orycteropodidae > Orycteropus > Orycteropus afer. The sequence goes on from NW_006922202.1 coordinate 374,750, forward strand.
TCTGATACTGCTGTTACTGGGTCAGCCCATATTCAAAGGAAGGGAATTGGACTCAGTTTCTTGATTGAGGACTAGCAAGTTCAGACTGAAAAAGAGTATGTAGGCTAGAGTTAAATTCTTATCTTGGGAACATGATCTACCACAAATACTTGAATATTTAAACCAGAATCTCTAAAGTGTATATTAAAGCAATCCATATTCATGCACATCACAAAATTTTCACTAATATAATTTCAAATAATAGTACAGATAATATAATTTCAGAAATGTGTTCTAGTAAGTGCCTCTGAAGATCATGTATGCATTGTTCTGTTATTTGTCATTTGTGTATTTGAATACAATGATGTCAAAGAGCAAATTACAACTAATTCCCACAGGCTATTATTACACATAGGAGCTCTGGTAGCATAGTGCCTAAGGCATTTGACTGCAAACCAGAAGGCTGGTGGTGCAAGTCTACCAGCCACTCCTCAGAAGGAAGATAGGGCAATCTACTTCCATAGTGATGTTGTTGTTGTTGTTGTTATGTGCCGTCGAGTCGGCCCCGACTCATAGCGACCCCTCCTTGGGTTTCCGAGGCAGTATCACTACGGAAGTAGGATTGCCCAACCTTCCTTCCGAGGAGTGGTACTGCCTCAGAAACCCAAGTCACTATGAGTCAGGCTCGACTTGACGGCAGTGAGTTAGTTAGTGAGATTCTTCTACATTGTCTGAAATTTGACCCCTTTCGAGTTGGTTTGACCTGGCTGAAGAACTTCAGGAGCATTCCAAAGAATAGTGAAGGGAGGACATGGCACATAGTTGAGGACAGCTCTGTGAGGATTTTCTAGTTAATGCGTCCTCTCTCTCTTCTCTTAAGTGTTCTTTCCATTCTCTGCTGTCACTACTTCAAATTCCACAGAGGTGGGTGGCCCACAGGTGTTACCATTTGTAGTTACCTATACTGGCTTGTGGCCTAGGACACATTTCTTCCTCTTTTTGCACCCCTCCTCACTGCAAGCCCCCACTTCTCTGCTCTTTTCTCTCATTTATTTTGTATTTAGTTCATTCTTCCCACTTAGTGCTAACATTTCTTAGGTGATAATCATAACCAACTGAAAAGAATCTCTATCATGGCCATACTTTCTGACTTTTTGTTTGTGTTTTATTTCACTTTGTTTGTTTTTTCTTTTTCTCTAGGTTTTTTTTTATTATTTTATTATTTTTTTGTTGAGAATATACACAGCAAAACATACACTAATTCTACAATTTCTACATGTACAATTCAGTGACACTGATTATGAAATTCTTCAAGTTGTACACCCATTCTCACCTTTCTTTTCTGAATTATTCCTCTTTCCTTAGTGTAAACTCACTGCCTTAAGTTTCCTATCTGAACTTTCTGAGTTACTGTGGTCATTTTGATCCCCTATGCTTCTTTAAGGGAGCTCTGGTAGCATAGTGGCTAAGGCACTTGACTGCTAACAAGAAGGCTGGCGGTTCAAACCCACCAGCCACTCCCCGGAAGGAAGGTTGGGCAATCCTACTTCC
>NW_006922202.1:376559-378881 GCF_000298275.1 Orycteropus afer afer
GGCACATATTCTTTACTAATTCCATTTGAATGTTTTAATTGCTTCATTGTCATGCTGACTTTTACCCTGAGGTACTTCTGATTGGTTGAAATTATGTTTGAACACATAAATAAATTAAATGATGCTTGAAAGTAAAAATAAAAATTTTGAGGAATATAAATACCATCTTCAAGTGTAAATTTCTATTAATTGTCCAGCTGGTAAAAATATAAAGGCACTTAGACTTCCTGCAGTAGAGATTCTAATATCCATATAATTTGAATTAATTAGATTTATTTTTCTAATAATTAGATACAACTTTAAAGGTAAGGAATCTCTAAAGCATGTTATTTCAGCCTCAGAATAGATTTACTTGTTATTGAAGGAAACTAAGAGAAAAGAAAACATATTAAGTTTTACTTGTTTAAAGTACCATATTTGTTATCCTCCTATGACTAAAGAAGAATTTTTTAGCAGAGATAATCGAATATTCATTTTTTCTCTCCAAGTACTCTGTATTTATAATGTTCTTAAATTTATAGTGTTTATACATAAGAACTCATAGAATATTTTAGTTGTAATTAGTTTAGAGATCATAGAGTTCAAGTCCCTCATTTTATAGATGAGAAACTGGTTGACAGGGTGAAATGACTTAATCAACTTTAGACTGCTGCTGAAGATAGCTGGAAACAGAAGCTAAGTCCACTGTGACCAAGAAAAGGCCCCTTCTTGGTTTGTAAATAGAAATTTTTTTATTAAGTTACTTTATTGGGAAGATTTGAAGAAAACTGAAAAATAAATAAGTAAGTCCAGTTTGTGAGAAAGGAAAAGTTTGGGAGTGGTAAAAGGTGCATGGAGTGAACCATAATAGTCAGTAGACCAGAAAGAGGATGGGATAGAAAGTAAAAAATGAAGTTTGGAGCAGCTACTAAAAATATGTAATATATGGAAAGCAAAAGATGTATAAACATAATTTTTAGGAAATATTACTGGGTGCAGCAGGATCTAGGTAAGGGGCAGGAGGCAGGCAGAACCCAGCCCCCTAGAGCCAGGAAAGGGAAGGAGCAGCCAGGGACCACCACAAGAGTGGCAGGATCCAGGTAGGAATTGGGTAAGGAGAGGGTGGCGAAGGTTTCCAACAGCTAAGGGAGACAAACGTGTCTGTCAGTTTGTCATCCTGTGGAGCTTGCACATTGCCATGAAGCTTGTTGCTGTGCCACAAGTGTTTCAAATGCCAGTGGGATTGCACATGGGGCACAGGTTTCAATGCAGCTTATAGACTGAGACAGACTAGGAAGAAGGAAGAGGCCATCCACTTCTCAAAATATTGGCCAGAGAAAACCTTATGAATAGCAGAGAAACATTGTCTGATACATTACTGTGCAACTTTATGGATAGCCTGGAAACATTGTCCAACACAGTGTGAGAAGATGAACCCCTTGGGTCGGAAGGCACTCATAATAGGACTGGGAAAAAGCTCCTAATCAGAGTAGAACCAACCTTCATAATATGGACAAAGTAATTATTTTGGGACCTTCATGTGCTAATGTGGCACAACTCAAATTGAGGAGAAGCAGCTGTAAATATCCATTAATAATTGGAACATGGAATGTATGAAGTATGGATCTAGGAAAATTGCAAGTTGTCAAAAATGAAATGGAACACATAAAGATTGATATCCTATCCATTAACTCAACTCACTGCTGTTGAGTCAGATCCGACTCATAGCTATCCGTCCTCGGGTTTCTGAGGCAGTTTCACTACAGAAGTGGTCAGTTTTGTACATTTTGAATGAGACAGCCACTAAGCCAGGAATGACAATTTGAAGAGGAATGGCATGTCATTCATGATCACAAGGGATGTTTTAAGGGCTGTCCTGAAGTACAATGCTGTAAGTGATAGGATAAAATCCATATGCCTACATAGAAGACCCATTAATACTACTATTATTCAAATTTACACACCAACCACCAAAGCCAAAGATGAGTAATTGAAGATTTTTATCAACTTCTGCACTCTGAAATTGACCAAACGTGCAATCAAGAAGTGTTGATTATCACTGGTGATTGGAATGCAAAAGTTGGTGTAGTAAATTACTTAGTGTGGCTTTTCTACCTATAAGTCTTTGTAAAACTCCAAGGTGTGATTTGCTATACGCAACTGAGGAGCTCCTGATTGCTAAAGTTGTCCACCTGGAGTATTTCTGTTGGGAGTGGCACAAAACAACGTTCTGGGAGGTTCCCACTCTCTCTCAGGTGCTTAGAGTTCTATGCTATGATTGGCTAGTCTGGTCACTCTGCCGGGCTCAAAAGGAGGCCTCGTAGAGGCAGAACTCTTTCTGAC
>NW_006922202.1:379990-381721 GCF_000298275.1 Orycteropus afer afer
ACCTGAGTGGAAATGGGGGAAGTGCAGCAACGAAGAAATGGGCTGAGTTTGGTACTTTTTAACCTAGGCCACAGAGGCTGGGGATGAGAGGAAGGGCTGGCTGGTCTGAAGTGCAAGAAGTTGTGAGCCTACGGACATTGAAATAGTCCCTGAGGACTGAAAATGTAAGAGAAGGTGCTTGCTGGTCTGAAGTGAAGGGAAAAGTGTGACTCTCAAACTTGGCAGTTGGTACCCATGACCTAGCTGGGATGGCTAGGGCTGAGCTGATCAGAACCCGACCAAATGAAGAGGAAGATGTTTGACCCTGCTGGTGTTAAGTTGCTGCAATTTGATGGCTTGAGGTGGGCTGGACTTTGCTTGTTTATGGATCCACATGCCTGAAGTTTCCAAGCAGAACAGAAGATTCTCCAGAGAGAAAGGACCATGCTTGTCTCCTCAGAGTACTGGTTTGATAGGGATGGGCAAATTAGAAATTGGCTATTTAAATGTGGGGAGATAAAGACATGAAGTGGCTGGCTTACACGCTTTCATGGGTGTGGTTGTTCTTAAACTGATGGTGAAGGGGATGTGAATTTTTGAAGCATAAAAGGGATAATGGCTAGAAAATCCAGGGGGTGGCCTGCGGTGTAGTAAATTACTTAGTGTGGCTGTTCTATCCATAAGTCTTTGGAAACTCCAAAGTGGGATTTGCTATTACTGAGGAGCTCCTGATTGCTAAAGTTGTCCACCTGGAGTATTTCTGTTGGGAGTGGCACAAAACAACGTTTTGGGAGGTTCCCACTCTCTCTCAGGTGCTTAGAGTTCTTATGCTATGATTGGCTAGTCTGGCCACTCTGCCGGGCTCAAAAGGAGGCCTCTTAGAGGCAGAACTCTTTCTGACTGCTGGTTGAGGTGCTGCTGAAAGAGACAAGTGCTGCTGGGAAAGAGACTCAAGAGACATGAATTGTTGAGTAAGACACTGAGGGACATGCGCTGCTGGGGGAGAGACTGTGAAAGACTTGGCTGAGAGACGGTGGGCTGGGAGAGAGACTGAGCATTTTTTTTCCTGAACTTGAATTGTAGCCTGGTGTTTTCCTAATAAACCCCATGATCTGTGAGTTCTGCATGGCCACTGCAGTGAATTATCAAACCCAGAAGAGAGGTGATGGGCACTCTGGGAGGGACGGTTGGAGAAAGGGCTGGAGGGAGGCAGCATGTCTGGCCTCACAGGAATAGGTCTTGGGCTATTGATGGTGATTCTGTCTTCCTCTTGTGGGATTAGAGGAGTCAGAACATGTGGCCTCCTTGCCTTTTTTGCACCATTCATGATCACAAGGGAAGTTTTATGGGCTGTCCTGAAGTACAATGCTGTCAGTAATAGGATAAAATCCATATGCCTACATAGAAGAACCATTAATACTACTATTATTCAAATTTACACACCAACCACCAAAGCCAAAGATGAGTAAGTTAAAGATTTTTATCAATTTCTGCAGTCTGAAATTGACAGAACGTGCAATCAAGATGTATTGATTATCACTGGTGATTGGAATGCAAAAGTTGGAAACGAAGAATCACCGGTAGTTGGAAAATTTGGCCTTGGTGACAGAAATAATGCTGGAGATCGCATGATAGAACTTTGCAAGACCAATGACTTACTTATTCCAAATATCTTTTTTTAACAACAAAAATGGTAGCTGTACACATAGACATTGCCAGATGGAGTACACAGGAATCAGATTGACTACATCT
>NW_006922202.1:382098-391962 GCF_000298275.1 Orycteropus afer afer
AAGACTTGGAGTTAGAAAACCAAATGGAAGAACATACTGGGCATTTCTCAAGCTGAAAGAACAAAGGAAAAATTTAAGCCTTGAGTTGCAATATTGATAGATTCTATGGGTGAAATGTTAAAAGATGCAAGAAGCATCAAAAGAAGGTAGAAGGAATACACAGAGTCACTGTACCAAAAAGAACTGGTCAATCTTCATCCATTTCAGGAGGTGGTATATGTTCAAGAACCAATGGTACTGAAGGAAGATGTCGAAACTGCACTGAAGGAATTGGCAAAGGACAAGGCTCCAGGAGTTGATGGAATACCCACTGAGATGTTTCAACAAATGGATGCCCTGCTGGAGGTACTCACTCAACTATGCCAAGAGATTTGGAAGACAGCTACCTGGCCAACTGACTGGAAGAGATCCATATCTGTATCCATTCAAAAGAAAGGTGATCCCAGAGAATGTGGACATTATAGAGAATATCATTAATATCACATGCAACTAAAATCTTACTGAAGATAATTCAAAAATGTTTGCAGCATTATATTGACAGAGAACTTCCAGAAATGCAAGCTGGATTCAGAAGAGGACATGGAATGAGGAATATTATTGCTGATGTCAGATGGATCTTGGCTCAAAGCAAAGAATACCACAAAGATGTTTACTTGTGTTTTATTGACTATGCAAAAGCATTTGATTGTGTGGATCATAACAAATTGTGGATAACATTGAGAAGACTGGGAATCCCAGAACACTTAATTGTACTCATGAGGAACCTGTACATACACCAGGAACCTGTTGTTCTAACAGAAAAAGGGAACACTGCATGGTTTAAGATCAAGAAGGGACTGAATCAGGGTCCCTTTCACCATACTTATTCAATCTGTATGCTGAGGAAATAATCTGAGAAGCTGGACTGTATGAAGAAAAACGTGGCATCAGGATTGGAGGAAGAATCATTAACAACCTGTGATATGCTGATGACACAACTTTGCTTACTGAAAGTGAGGATGACTTGAAGTACTTACTAGTTAACATTGAAGAATACAGTCTGCAGTATGGATTACATCTCAATATAAAGAAAACAAAAAAAGCAGCACCACGATAAATGGAGAAAAGATTGAAATTGTCAAAGATGTCACATTCCTTGGTTCTACAATCAATGCCAATGGAAGCAGCAGTCAGGACATTAGAAGACATATAGCACTGGACAGATTGGCTGCAAAGGACCTCTTTCAAGTGCTAAGGGGCAAAGATATCACCTTGAGGACTAAGGTGTGCCTGACACAAGCTATGGTATTTTCAATCACCTCATATTCATGTGAGAACTGGACAATGAATAAGGAAGACTGAAGAAGAATTGATGTTTTTGAGCTCTGGTGTTGGCGAAGAGTACTGAAAGTACTGTGGATTGCTAAAAGAACTAATAGGTCTGTCCTGGAGGAAGTGCAGCCAGAATGCTCTTTGGAGGTGAGAATGGCCAGACTTTGTCTCACATACTGTGGTCATGTTCTCAGAAGGGACCATTCCCTAGAGAAAGATGTCATGCTTGGTAAGGTAGAGGGTTGATGAAAGAGGGGAAGGCCCTCAACAAGATGGATTGACAAGGTGGCAGCAGTGATGGGCTCAAGTACACCAAGGATCATGAAGGTGGTGCACCACCGAGCGGTGTTTCCTTCTGCTGTGTATAGGGTCGCTATGACTTGGAGATGACTCAACGCCACCTAACAACAACAACAACATTATTGGGTGACTAACTGTATTCTGCCACCCTTTGGGTTTTAATAAATTTTGGGGAAAGGCATATCTTACTCTTTAACATTATTGTGGAATTGTGTTTCTTTTGGATGCATTGCTGTAATGAAAGGAGATTTAAAAAATAAGAAAGGACACTTAGTTTAATGTGACATATACTTAGAGTAAGACATTTTCCATTAAACTTTGCTGCTATTCCTAAATCATAATTTGGTAGAATGATGATGAGTTTGCATAGGCTCTAATGAAATAATAATCAAAGGCACTGAAGATTTTTGCACCTATGTTCATGAGGGATTTTGGTCTGTAATTTTCTTTTTTTCAGTGATGTCTTTGCTAGGATTTTTTTATTGGTGTCTTTGCCTGAAAACCCTATAGATTCTCTATGAGTTGGAATTGAGTCTATGGCCGTGGGTTTAGTATTTGGTTTGGTTTTGCCTACCTTTAGTATCAGGGTTCTTCTTTAGTTATGGCTTCTTTTTTTGTTATGAGTCTGTTCAAATTTTCTACCTCAGTCTGCATTAGTTTAGGTAGGTCTCATGTTTCTAGAGGAGCACTGGTGATGTAATTCCTAAGGCATTTATTTGACTGCTAACCAGAAGGCTGGTGGTTCAAACCCATCAGTCACTCCTTGGAAGAAAGAGTGGGCAATCTACTTCTGTAGAGACACCGCCTTGGAAACACAAGGAGGAATCGCCATGAGTTGGGTCAGACTTGAGGACAGTGAGGATTTTTTTTTTAATGTTTCTAGAAATTTGCCATTTCTTCTAGGTTTTCAAATTTGTTGTTGTAAAAATAATACAGTACAAAAAATCATCATAGTATTCTGTTATCATCATCCTTTTATTGTGATTGTTTCTGTAGAGATATTGCCCTTTTCATTTTCTATTCATTTTATCTGTGCCTTTGCTTTCCTTTCCTCCATTAAGTTTGCCAGTATTTTGCCAATTTTGTTAATCTTTTCAAAGAACCAACTTCTAGTCTTGTCAATTATATTAATTTTCTGTTTTCTGTTTCTTTTATTTCTGTTCTAATCTTTATTATTTCATTTCCTCTGGAGACTGTTAGGAGCTCTGGTAACATAGTGCCTAAGGCACTTGGCTGCACCATAAGGCCAATGGTTCAAACCCACCAGCCACTCCTTAGAAGGAATGTTGGGCAATCTACTTCCCTAGTGACACAGCCTTGAAAACCCAAGGAAGGGTTGCTATGAGTCAGGTCTGACTTGATGGCACTTAACAACAACAACTGGAGACTGTTGGCATTTTTTTTTTAACTCTTCCTAATTATTGCAGTTTTGGATTAATGTAATGATTTTGGTTGTTTCTTCTGTTTTGTTGTGTGCCTTTATTGCTATAAGTTGACCTCAAAATGCTGTTTTTGCTGTGTACCAAAGATTCTGGTATGTTGTTTTCATTTTCATTTTCTTCTAGAAATTTTTTATTTCACATTTTATTTTTCTGTTACCCAGTAGTTTTAAAGCAAGGTGTTACTCACTTTCCATGTGTTTGATTTTTTTCCCCTCATCTTCCTATTATTAATTTCTACTTTTATAGTGTTGTGATCCAAAAAGGTGCTTTGTAATATTTTGATGTTTTTAAATTTATTGAGGCTTGCTTTGTAGCTTAACATGCGTTCTATATCATTCTAAAGAATGATCCTTATGTACTTGCAGTTTTGATGAGTAGAGTATTCTGTATATGTCTATGAAGTCAACTTTTTTTATTGTGTTGTTGAGATTTTTTATGTCTTTATTGAGTTTCTCTTTATTTTTTCTGTCTTTTATTGAAATTGGTGTATTAAAGTCTCCTACTTTTATTGTGGGAGCTGTGGTAGCATAGTGGCTAAGGCACTTGACTGCTAACCAGAAGGCTGCCGGTTCAAACCCACCTGCCACTCCTAGGAAGGAAGATGGGGCAATCTACTTCCATAGTGATACTGCCTCAGAAACCCAAGGAGGGGTCACTATGAGTCAGGTCTGACTCAATGGCACATAACAACAACAACAACACTTTTATTGTGGAGAATTGTTTATTTCTTCAATTCTGTCAGTGTTTGCTTTATATATTTTGAGACTTTTCCATTGGGTGCATAGATTTTTATTGTGGTTATGCTAGCTTGCTGGTTTGATACTTTAATCATTACATAAGGCCCTTGCTTGTCCCTTACTCTAGTTTTTGCCTTGCAATCTATTTTATCAGAAATCAATATTGCTGCTTCTGCTCATTTTTGGTTGCCATTAACTTGATATATTATTTTCCATTCTTTTAATTTATTTTTATTTCTGTTTCTAAGATGAGTCTCTTGTAGGCAGCATATTGATGGGTCCTATTTTCTTATATATTGAGTACATGCTATGAGCCAGATGTCCTATAAATAATACACTTTCAGAACATTTTATTTACTCAACATCACTAAGATGTAAAAACCATTATTATATCTTTCTGACAGCAAATAAACTAAGTTTTAGAAATACTAAGTCATTTGTCCAAGACATAACTAATAGGTTACACAGATAAGAAAAGTCATTAAGATGCAAAAGTATTCACTGGCAAAGTAACTGTGACTAAGTCCTTTCCACTAATCATCCCTCTATGTTTAACATCAGTGTCTGTTTCAACCTATTGCATCTACATAAAAAAATAGGTCTGTTGTCTCTTTGCCAATTGTCAAATGTTAAAACACAAGGCAAATATAATGCAAATTATTCATCAAAGAAAAAACTTCATATTGTACAAAAAATGCAGGACTTCTTAGTGTTGGCTAAAGTTTTATTGAAGACAGTTTAATAACATGAAATGGCAGTTAAAAATAGAAGAAAAGAAAATTTACAAGGATGGTGACAAAATACAATGTTAAATGAGAATGACTTGAAGTTAAATAAAATGCAGCCCCTGGAAAAATGAATTAAATCCTAGAATTGTTTCACGATAGTGTTGTTTTCCTTGACTCCCAAGGAACTAAGCAATCAATACTTGATTTATTCTTGGTATCCTACTAATTAAAGCATAATAACCATATTTTCCATAATTCGTTGAATATTTATCATTAAACTAATTAATTTGTTTAATATTTTGAGATAATATTACAAGGAAATATATTTTTCTATGTTGTTGTTGTTATGTGTCATCAAGTCGGATCCAACTCACAGCCACCCCTCCTTGCGTTTCTGAGGTGGTATCATTGTGGAAGTAGACTGTCCAACCTTCCTTCCGAGGAGTGGCTGGTGGGTTTGAACAACCAGTCTTCTCGTTGGCAGTCAAGTGTCTTAAGCACTATGCTAAAGTTCCTATATTTTTCTATGCTTACTATGAAGTTTTCAAGCAGTTTATGAATAGATTGACAACTGATCTCATGTGGATACCAGTTATCTTCAAGTAATTAGTAATACAACAACAACAACAACTTTTCAAAGCCTTCAAAATCATGGGAAGAATTATTGTTACTCTTTCTCTTTTGTCATCTACGTAACTATTATGATCATGGAAGACATACTCTTGTATTTTCAGCATTGTTTTATGACTTTCTATTAAAATTATTGGAGGGCTTGATATAGTGCTGTGTTCCTATACCCATACTTAGTGATTTTCAGTATAGATCATGCTGGTAATGCAAATTGATTTTTCATATCTCACTTGTCATTAGTCCTAGCTATTGTCTTAATACCAGTAGTTGAGGCTGAAGATTTTGAAATTGAATTTTTTTTTATAAAGTTTTATAAATGAAGTAAAAGGCATGATTAGCTCCAGCAAATTCTTGAGGGCTTCATCCAAACTATTGATATTATCACTCTAAATTGAGTGTTCAAAGAGTCCCATGTAGATAATAAAAAATGATCCTGGAAAAAAAAACACTAACTGACCTAAAACTAACAGGTAATACAAAATTCAACTGACTCAAGCCCAAGGAGGAAAGGATGCTTCTGAGAAAATATTTGGAGTGACATGATGAAAGCATGAGCTGTTTTAAAATGTCACTTCCATTTTTAATCTATCTTATATTTAAAATTACGGCTGTCATTGAATTCAGAGGAGAAAGGAAAAATAAATAGCTCTGGCATTCAAAACAATGATGTTCAAATATGATGTGTCCTATGTTCCAAGCTTTTAAGGAATTTTTTTTTAATGCAATATTACACTTATATTTTTGTGATAACATTTTCTTCAAGCTGGAAAGAAGTTTTATTTATGTCACGTTTGTGAAAATGTATGTTTTAAAATATTATTTTTATTATATAATAACATAGAGTATAGGCTATAATTATTTAATGCTTTAAAAATGCTATTTATATTATTACATTATACTTTATATCTAATCTCTTCAAATTTTACTACTTTATAAATGCTTCCTTGACTTCCAAGGAGAATCCACTTTTCACTTATTCATTTTCCTATAGCATGATTTCCAAATTCACCTTAGCAGTTATCATGTTGTTCTGTAGTCAGATATCTCTGTCTCTGCGTCTTTCCCTAGACAGTAGAGTCCTTGAGAACACACATCATATCTTATTCTCGTTTTCTATCCCCAAGGTCTAGCACTGTGCCTGACACCAAGTAGATACAAAGAATACACTTGTTAAAAAATCATAAAGAATAGCTTACTACAAAAATATATTTTTTACAGTTTTTAATGCAAAATTGTGATAGTAGGAGGATATAGTTCCATATTACTCAGAACTACATTTTCTGGAAAGGATAATTTTTCAATAAGAAACTCTGGTGTCATAGTGTATTATGATATCCAAAAAATCTTACAGCATGTTTCTTATTGCCTGAGATTGATTTTCCCTTCCTGAGTTACTCCTAGATTCTCACAATAAAACAGTTCTGAGTCCCTTTGCTGCAAAGGATCGGATCAACTAAGCCTTCTTTTTTTTGTTGTACACCTGAGAGCCCAAGAGGCATAGGAACAAGATAACATATGCATTGAAAACTAAGTCCCTTAATATCTGCTCTCCTTTAAGAAATGGTTAGTTTCATTGGTATCCATTAATCTAGTTACTATATTTCATGTAGTTACAGGAATATTGGTTTTCTGTTTGGCATTCAGCAGATCCTTTGTATGCAGAAATAAATTGTACCTTTATGACTATGGTGTATATATTTTGTAATAAAATAAGTAAAAGGAGAGAGAGAAGGAGAGAAAGTTTTCTACCCAGTTTCATATTTAACCACCTGAAAGCTGGAACTAGTATCTCAGACTTGAACTTCCAAAAATTCTAACTTGACAGAAAAGATGTATTCACATCTGAAAAAAATAACAACTAGAGCCTAAGATCTCTGGTGGTATAGTGCCTAAGGTATTTGACTGCTAACCATCAGCTACTCCTCGGAAGGAAGGTTGTGAAATCTATTTCTGTAGAGATCCTTCCTCTGGCCTCAGAAACCCAAGGAGTGGTCACTACGAGTCTGATATGACTTGATGACTGAGAGGGTTTTTTTTTTTTTTTTTTTTTTTTGGTTTATGCAGAAAGGAGTCCAGCTAAAATTTCAGCTACTGTTCAATATCTCTCCATTAATGGCTCATGTTCCCATCTCTGGATTAAGAGAGTAGTTAGCTCCTTCCAACATCTAACCACTTAAAATCAGATTTTAGAAAAAAAAACTTATCAAGTTAGAATTGTGATACAGTGGTCAAAATTATGAAACCATGTGGTTGTGAAATACAACTGATGATCTATTTATACTAAGGATTAATTTCCTCATTATAGTTTTGGAATGCATCACAAGATTGTTGTGTGGATTAAATACACCATAAACAAACAAATAAATAAATAAATAGAAATGCCTTAAGCACTATACCACCAAATATAATAGGGTGTATAATGCTTCTATCACAGTGCGAGGCACATAATAACACTCAATAAATATTTCCTTCCCTTTTCTTCTTTGTCAATATTGTTGTCATCATCACCATCACTGCAAAGTCCTAACACTGAGTCAAATAACCTAGTAGGAAAAGAAGGATACAAGACAACACATTTAGCAGTCATATTTAAAAAAAAAAAAATTCTTAAAAAAACTTTGTTATCCTAGTTGTAAAAGAGCACAATTAAGTGTCAATAATATGATATAGCTGCCATAAACCTAATATTTTCTTACATTTGTGTAGAAGGTAGAATTATGAGAATAATAGTTCCTAATAAGTTTAAGGAAATGTGTTCATATTATTGATATTCTAGTTTGCCTTATTTTAAGAGCAATAAAGATGTTTTGGCTGGAATTCAGAGAATGGCTCAAATTGTAAAGGAATTGAAATTATATCAATTGAGGAATGTTAGTGGAACTACACTGAGTTATTTTTATGTTTTTTTGTTTTGTTTTTTGTTAGTTTTTAATATTGGCAGGTCAGTATATGGAAAAGAGATAAGATTTATTTAATTTGATAATATAAGTAATAACAAGGATTGATGGTGTAGTTATAGGAAGACAAATTTAAGTTCAAAGTGGAAATGATTTTTAGAGTTTAAGAAGAGAATAGATGCTTCAAGAGGTCCAGAAGTTCCATAACTGATGATATTCAAGCACAACTTAGCATATCATTTTGCAGAGAATTTATCATACTGATTCAAATATCAAAAGGGTGTTTATTTAGATTATGTTAATGATTCCCAAACACTAGCTAGTAGGCAAGTATAGGTTTCAGCATCACCAGGTAAAAGAATCTCCTGTCTGAATTTGAAAAATTTAATTAAAAATAGAAATTATTTTCTAGCCTTATATAATTTGTCTGGATTTTGGTGATTAAAATATGCTTTCATTTAAAATTATAGTACTTGTTATTGTTATTATGAAAAATAATAAATTGGCATTCCAACATCATCTTCTTAATGTTTTTGCAAATTTCAATTGTGATATCTGGAAGTCTTCCTAGAAGACAGAATAAAAAAAGAGGATGGTTGTTTTATTTTAAAATGCCTAAATTTTATGATTCTTCATCCAAATGTCCATTGCTTAAAGGGGCAAGGAGGAGGCATCTTCTGACCTCCTTTAACTTCACAAAAAGAAGACAAAATCACCATCAGCTACCCAAGGCCTGCTTCCATGAGACCAGGCATGCTGCTACCCTCCAGCTCTCTTACCAACCTTGACACCAACTGTCCCACTCATGGCACCCACCACCTCTCTTCTGGGTTTGATAATTACCTGCAGTGGTCACACAAAACTCACAGATTATGGGGTTTATCAGGGAAGCAACAGGCCACAATCCAAGTTCAGGAAGACGCTTAGTCTCTCTCAGCCAGCAGTCTCTTTCAGCCAACAATCTGTCTCAGACAGGGCAGTTTCTCTGTAGCGCTTCTCTCTCATCTGGTAGTCAGATAGTCCTCCTCTGCTTCTAGGAGGGTTCATTTTTAGCCTAGCAGAGTGGCAAAACCAACCAATCCCAAAATAAGAGCTCTAGATACCTGAGAGAGAGCAAACATTCCCAGAAGATTACTTCATGCTGCCCCAAGTGGATGACTTTAACAAGCAGCTACTCAGTTGCTCATGGCAAAGTGGGAGTCACAAAGATTGTGGCTAGAAAAGCCATACCATGTAATTCATTACACCCACCACTAATATTGAAAAGACAGGCTGTCACATAAACAGGGGATTCTTACTTTTATTCTCCTTCGCAGACAAAATTTTAGATGCTCTTTATCCTGGAAGGTACTACATTCACTTGGCCACTAACTTTAGTAACCATCCTTTAAGTTGAACTTGTTTCAAACCTCTTCTAATTTTCATGTGCTTTTCTTTTCCCCATTACTCCGTTGCCTACTCTAAACTGCTCAGAAAGCCATGACTCTTGAGCCAAATCCAGCCTGATGCTTGTTTTTGAAACTGAAGTTGTATTAGAGTAAAGCCACACCTAATAGTTCACGTATCATCTAGAGCTACTTTCCCACTGTAGCAGCAGAATTGGGTAGTTGAGCTAGAGACCAAAGGGCTCACAAAGTCTAAACTATTTACATCTGGTTCTTTATGGGAAAAAAGAAAAATGGCAACCTTAGTCCCATATAATTAGAATCAGAACAATTAGCCAGAATCACTTCATTTTCCCTCCTCTTGAAGTCCAAAATTTGGTTCAAATGTTGTTGTTGTTGTTGTTGTTGTTGTTAAGTGCCGTCAAGTCATTTCC
>NW_006922202.1:394532-440081 GCF_000298275.1 Orycteropus afer afer
TGTCATTCCCGGCATAGAAGATCATATGGTTGTCTGATTCAAAATGGCCAAAACCAGTCCATTTCAGCTCACTAATGCCGAGGATATCAATCTTTATGCATTCCATTTCCTTTTTGACAACTTCCAATTTTCCTAGATTCATACTTCATACATTGGTTCAAATATGCCCTTTTATTCAGTTGTATGAAATGAGAGAACAGGTGAGTTATAGAGATATGTCTAAGAGCTTAGGAGATGATTTCAAGCACTTAGTGATGGAGATAAAAGACTACAATCTTTAGCATGGATTACACTTCAACTTAAAGAAAACAAAAATCCTCACAACTAGAACAATAAGAAACATCATGATAAATGAAGAGAAGAAGGTTGACGTTGTCAGGATTTCATTTTACATGGATCCACAATTAACACTCATGGCAGCAGCAGTGAAGAAACCTGATGTCATATTGCACTAGAAATTTCTTCTGCAAAAGACCTCTTTAATGTGTTAAGAAGCAAAGATTTCACTTTGAAGACTAAGGTGTGTGTAACCCAAGCCATGGCATTTTCAGTTGCCTCATATGCACATGAAAGCTAGACACTGAATAAGGAAGGCTGAAGAAGGGTTGATGCCTTTGAATTGTGGTGTTGGTGAAAAATACTGAAAATGCCATGGACTGCCAAAAGAATGAACAAATCTGTCCTAGAAGTATAGCCAGAATTCTCCTTAGAAGTGAGAATGACCAGACTGTCTCAACTATTTTGGCCATATTGTCAGGAAAGTTCATTCCCTGAAGAAAGATACCATGCTTGGTAAAGCGGAGGGTCGGCAGAAAAGGGGAAGACCCTTAACGAGATGGATTGACACAGTGGCTGCAGTGATGGGCTCAAGTATAGCAAGGATTGTGTGGATGGTGCACAACCGAGCAGTGTTTTTTTCTGTTGTGCATATGATCTCCACAAGTCAGAGCCAACTCAACAGCATAAGCAATAACAAGAGTTTAGGAATTCAATACATTTCTGCAAGAGACTTAAAGAAACATTTTAAAGAAGTTATCTAATGTCAAAGAAGAATAGACGATTTCTTTGGGTGGCCTTCAGATGAAACACAAAAATGGCATGTATTCCTTATCACCTTATTTTATTTGGAAGATAAAATTTCATTATGGTCTGTTTAAACTCCAAATAAGAAGCCACCCATGAATACTTTTCAAGTCTATTCAGTGTATGCAATGTTCTCTGAAAGGAAAAAAAAAAAAGAAAAGTCATCAGAAAATGTCTATATAATTCTGTTATGAGAACAAATGACCAGAATCTGAATTCTAATTATTTTCGCTACCACATGAAATGATGTCGTTTTTTCACTACATATTTCAATTATTTTGTTTTGATTCAAGCTATTTAATGTGATCACCCAAATATTAATTGGCCAAAGAGAACCTTTGAATAAATGCAAATTGATTCTGCCCCCAGAAATAGATGTTGACTAATTCAAGTTTAATGAGCCTCAAAATAGCATTTTAAGTACATTTTTATTTTTTATAGACTTTAATCATATCTGTCTTTAGGGCTTAGATTTAGGAATGCTAAAGAACTATTCTAGGCTAATTAAGCTTGTTCACCTGACAGTTTTTCCACAGCTCATTCGACTCTGCTCAGAGCAAAAGCAGCCTGAGTTACAATAGGAAAAGGAAAAAGAGATTATGTTGGAACAGATTTCTACAATGTGGAGACAATTCTATCCTCAGAAATCACTCTCCATAACAATGTCACACATTACTTCAAAATTGCATTTTTACCAAACATAGGATAATTGTGTCATCACTACCTGATGCCTGTGCAGAAATGCCTGCTCTCTGATCAAGTGAATTTTTTCAATAGGTGAAGATGTGCAAAAGGTTCACATTTTAAAAATTGGGAAAAAGTGAGACTTAAAATGTGTTATTTAAGCCTCAGACTAAGAATATTCACTTTGATTGTTTTGAATTCTGGTTTAAATATTCCAAAATATAATTATTCTACACTTAATTAAACACATTCTCCTAATGTATAAGCTGCTTCAGGGACAAAATGTGAAGTAATTTTGGAAGCTGTGTGGATTCTCATGGGACACTAACATGCCATTTAATTTCCTAAAGAAATAAATTACTAGAGTAAATTGCATTCAAATGGCAAGCCAGTAAATGTGATGGAACATAATTGAAATAGCAATTCCAGTGGTTCATTTAGGGTCTTTTCTTTTTTCTTTTTTCTTCTGTACAATGGATATTTATAAAATATAGATAAAATATGTAATGTTGGACCTAAGATACAAAGAGCTTAGAATCTTGATTCAGAATAAACTGAGGTTGAACTTCCCTTTACTATTATAGTAAAACAGATTTCAGTGAGAGTTCGTAGACTTGTGGTCAAGATTCAATAAGACAATGTACATAGTGTTTCAGAGAGCTTGGTGCCTAAAGTTTCTTGATCAAAACCATAAACCTTTCCAGATGGTATCCCCTAAGATGGAAATTATCTCACTCTTCATAGATCTCTGCAGCCTCATGTTTGGACCTCTCCTGTGACACTTGTCACTTGCTAATTATTAGAATGTTATGTATTGACTCTTCCAGGGACAAGCTCTGCTTGACTCATCTTTGTATCTCCTTAATATCTTCTGTCCGTGAATAGTAGCCACTCAGTAAGTATTTGAATTCATGTTTGAATTGATTAATGTATGCTCAAAATAATAAGCTAGTTTCTCTCAGGAAATAAATTATTCAGGATAGTGATTTTTTACTTGTCTAAAAGCTTCAGCAACTCTGTTAGGCACTTGGACTTGGATCAAATAATCTGGGATTCATTTTTAAGCTAGTAGTTAATATAGGAGCAATGTTTGGGAGGAAAAATTGATGAATATAAACACCCGTATAATCTCTCCATTAAAAAATATATGTTCCAGATACTATGGAAAATGCTCTACTACATATATATGTGAAAGAGTGCTCATGGTATAATGGATAAAACACTTGGCTGCTAAACAAAAGGTTGATGATTCAGACCCACCAGCTGCTCCACAGGAGAAAAAAAAAAAAGATCTGGAGATCTGCTGCTGTAAAGATTACAGCCTAGAAAACTCTATAGAGCACTTCTACTCTGTTTCATAAGGTCACTAAGAGTTGGAATAGACTCAATGGCAGACAACAACTATGTATATCTAAGGAGCCCTAGTGGCACAATAGTTAATGGTTAAGCTGCTCTCAGTGGCTAAACAAAAGGATAGAGGTTGAATTCATCTAAAGGCTTCACTGTGTGGGAGAAAGACCTAGTAATCTACTCCCGTAAAGATTACCCTAAGAGGCAGTTCAATTCTGTCACATGAGGTTGCTATGAGGAGATACCGACTTGATGGCATCTGACAACACCAAGAAAGGCTAAGAAGTCCCTATTCTCACTGCCGTCAAGTCAGATCTGACTCATAGAGACCCCTCCTTGGGTTTCTGAGGCAGTATCACTACAGAAGTAGACTGCCCAATCTTCCTTCTGAGGAGCGGCTGGTGGGTTTGAACCCTCAAAAGGAGTCTCTAGGTGTTAAAAAATGGGTGTCACACTCAACTGCTAAACAAAACATGGGAGATTTGAGTTCATCCAGAGGGACTTCAAAAGAGAGGTCTGATGATCTACTTCTAAAAAATCAGCCACTGAAAACCTTACAGAGCACGATTCTACCTTGGCACATGTGGAGTTACCGTGAGTCAAAATTGAGTCGATAGCAGCTGGTTGTTAAATACTAAGAGATATGTCATATATATATATATATATATATATATATACATATATATATCAATGGATTTGGGAAGTATATACATGATATACTATTTAAATCCACCTCTTGTCTGTCAGTTTGTCATACTCTGGTGGCTTGAATGTTGCTATGAGTCCAGAGACTCTGCCACCAATCATTCAAATACCAGCAGGGTCACCCATGGTGTAGAGGTTTCAGCAGAGTTTCCAGTTGAACATGGGCTAGGAAAGAAGGATTGAGCCATCCATTTCTGAAAAAAATGGCCCTTGAAAACCTGAGGAATAGCACTGGAACATTGACATATTACCATAAAACTATATGAATAGCAGTGAAACCCTGTCTGATGCAGTGCCAGAAGATCCCCCCTCAAGTCAGAAGGCACTCAAAACATGACTAGAGAAAAGCTGCTTTCAAAGTAGAATCAACCTTAATGATGTGGATGGAGTAAAGTTTTCAGGACATTCATTAGTTAATGGGGCATGAATCAAAATGGGAAGAAAGAGATGCAAACATTCATTAATGATTGGAACATGGGATGTATGAAGTGTGAATCTAGGAAAATTGGAAGTAGTAAAAAAAGAAATAGAACAAATAAAATTGATATCCTATGCATTAGTTAGGAGCTCTAAAATTGATATCCTATGCATTAGCTAGGAGCTCTGGTAGCATAGTGGCTAAAGCACTTGACTGCTAACCAGAAGGCTGGCGGTTCAAACCCACCAGCCACTCCTCGGAAGGAAGGTTGGGCAATCCTACTTCCGTAGTGATACTGCCTCGGAAACCCAAGGAGGGGTCGCTATGAGTTGGGGCCGACTCGACGGCACATAACAACAACAACAACAACATGCATTAGTGAGCTGAAAAGGACTGATTTTGGCCATTTTGAATCACATAAACATATGGCCTACTATGGCAGGAATGACAAATTTAAGAGGAATGGGGTCACATTCATTATCAAAAAGAATGTTTCAAGATCTATCCTGAAGTACAATACTGTCAGTGATGAATAATATCCATACACCTTCAAGGAAACCAGTTAATACTACTATTGTTCAAATTTATGCACTAACCACTAAAGCCAAACATGAAGAAACTGAAGATCTTTACCAACTTCTTTAGTCTGATATTGACCAGTCATGCAATCAAGATATATTGATTATTACTGGTGATTGGAATTCAAAAGTTGGAAACAGAAGAATCATCAGTAATTGGAAAATATAATTTGATAATAGAAATGATACTAGAGATCTTATAATAGAATTTTCCCAGACCAATGACTTATTCACTGAAAATACCCTCTTCAACAATATAAATGCACCCATGGACCTTCCCAGTTTGAATACACAGGAATCAGATCTACTACATCTGTGAAGATGATGGAGAAGCTCAAAAAATGCATAGCAAATGCTTCTCACCTATTTTGGTCATGTTGTCAGAATGGACCATTCCCTAGAGAAATCTACCATATTTAGTAGAGTAGAGGGTCAGTGAAGAAGGGGAAGACCCTTAAAAAGATGGATTGACACAGTGGCTGCAACAATGGGCTCCAGCATAGCAAGGACTGTAAAGATGATGCAGGACTTGACAGTCTTTCATTGTTGCAAACAGGGTTGCCATGAGTCAGAGCTGACTCACAGCACTTAATAACAACATACTGTGTAAATAATTGTAAAAATGTAGATAAATCATTATTTTATGCATATTTATTGTGCAGATGGTACAAAGAATGAGAATTCCAGAAGACTTAGTTGTGCTCACGAGGAACCTGTACATAGACCAAGAGGCTGTTGTTCAAAAAGAACAAAGGGATACCCTATGGTTTATAATTAGGAATGTGTACATCTGGGTTGTATCACATTTCAGCACTTATTCAATCTGTATGCTGAGCAAATGATCTAAAAACCTGGACTATATGAAGAACGCAACATCAGGATTGGAGAAAGACTCATAAACACAGTTACGCAGATGACATGACTTTGCTTGCTGAAAATAAGATGACTTGAAGCACTTACTGATGAAGGTCAAAGACTAGTCTTCAATGTGGATTACACCTCAACATAAAGAAAATAAAAGTCCTCACAACGAGACCAATAAGCAATATCACAATAAATGGAGAAAAGATTAAAGTTGTCAGGTATTTCATTTTTCTTGGATCCACAATCAATGCCCATGGAAGCAACAGTCAATAAAACAGATGTCCTATTGTTCTGGGCAAATCTGTTGCAAAATCTTTAAATTTTCAGGAACAAAGATGTCATTTTGAAGAGTAAAGTGAGCCTAACAGACAGCCATGGTATTTTCAGTCACCTTATATGAAAGCTAGAAAAACAAAAAGGAAGACTAAAGAAGAGTTGATGCCTTTGAATTGTGGTGTTGGTGAAGAAGACTGAAAATACCATAGACTGCCAGAAGAATGAACAAATCTGTCCTGGAAGAAGTAGAGCCAGAATGCTCTTTAGAAGCAAGAATGGCTAGACTTTGTCTCATCTATTTTGGTCATGTTGTCAGAAGAGACAATTTTCTAGAGAAATTCATCGTGTTTAGTAGAGTAGAGGGTCAGTGAAGAAGAGGAAGACCCTCACAAAGATGGATTGACACAGTGGCTGCCACAATGGGCTCCAGCATAGCAAGGATGGTAAAGAAGATGCAGGACAGGGCAGTGTTTCATTGTTGCAAACAGGGTTGCCATGAGTCAGAGCTGACTCACAGCACTTAATAACAACATACTGTGTAAATAATTGTAAAAGTGTAGATAAACCATTATTTTACACAGATGTAGCATGCGATGGTACAGGACTGAGCACCATTTTGTTCTGTTATACAAGGGGTTGCTATGAGTCAGAGCCAATTTGCCAACATCTAAGAACAACAACAATTCATATACGTGGTTATTTTAATGAGATTTATTGGTGAAAATGGTGTACATTTATTAACATAGATTTTTCAAAGTCCCAAGTTTATCTGTATAATTACCTGAGGTAAGTTTTTCACTGGGAAAATTGAGAAAATCAGTTTTCTAGTATATTTTATATTAAAATAGAATGCTTAAATGAAGAGGGGAAACAATGTAGGTGGAACTTGAAGATGAGATGAGGAAAGAAACTGTGAAGTTAAGCTTCTGTCTTTGCCTTCACTCGCCCACCTACAGAATCAATATGTAGCATACAAGATTAGAACATATATGACCTATATAAAAATCTAAAGTGAAACTTTAAAGTTAACATAAAGAAACAATAAATACTGGTGGCAGTATTTGTGGTAGCAATCTTTTCTTTGTTTTGCTGAACTAATTGCTATGGAACTTATTTTAAAGTAAGTGCCTCTGTTAGCAAAAAATTTTGATTTAATCTATATTTTCTAGGAAAGATTATACATAATTGTTTATAGCTGACATTGGCCAAAGCTATTTGTTTCCACCCCTGCTAAAGGTTTCATGAATAAATCAAAGAAACATTACTATATAATCAACACTCTATTTACTGTACTAACTATATCTTCAGTCAAATCAAATTAACCTCATATTATAAATTGAACTCTATTATTTGGTTTGTTTTTGTTGACAATTCAGTGCTTTTAAACTACTGTGAGTGACTGTTTTGTGCCACCAATAAAAGTAGTGGTCAGGCAAAACTTTGCCTGTTTCATTACTGGAGCTAATCTCTGATGGTCCAAAGTACCAGTTGCCTTTCTCTGTATCTATAAATCCCTTTCTAATACAGGATATTTTCTGTACTTATGGGACCCTGACAGCCCCAGGACAAATGTTACTTTTGTCCCATAAGCCTGGAAATGTTAGATTATAGGCAACAGTGAACCCACTTGGTGGGGCTGACTTCCCCTCAGGCAGTCCTGAGTACCCTCAGTCTTGCTCTGCCCTATCTTCCTGGTGGTGGAGTGCCCCCAGCACAGGATCCTTCAATTCACTAGCTTTTCCCTCATCATTTCATGTTCTCAGGAAAAAATCTAGTAAAAGAGTAAAACTTGTGAAATGTTTGATAATTTAATATTTGTCTTCTGGAGATATTTATACTTCAACTAGCTAAAAGCCTTCATTCTAAGGATTATTCATTTCAAATCCAAAAAAACAACCCTACTGCAATCAAGAAGATTCTGATTCATAGTGACCCTATAGAACAGAGTGGAACTACCCCATACGATTTCCAATGTCATAATCGCTAAGGAAGCAGTGACATCTTTCTCCCCCAGAGTGACTGGTAGTTTCCAAATGCTGACATTTCAGTTGAAAGCCAAGCACTTAACCACTGCACCAGCAGGCTTCCAGATAAATCTGAGAGTATAATTTCTGGTATCATTAAAGCAACAAGGAAAATTTTCTGTTTGTTCTGGGAATTTTCCTAATGCCCTTGAAAATCACATCTGGTTGGTTTCAACTAAGTGGTGAGAAGATCTCTTAAATTGACCATATTGCTACTTATACATAAGCTTTCCAAATACATCATCAAGAAAATGCACAAATATTCATGAAGGAAAAAATGATAAAGAGCAAAACAAAAAGGCTCAGAGCTCATTGGATTGCCACAGAAGTTAGGGGAAACAAAGTTCCAATCCAAGGATGTTTAGACTCAAAATTTCATAAGGTTTCCCTTTTCCAACTAAGTTTCATGGACTATTGCTCACACAGATTTATTCATAGCAATAATGTAATAGCATATAGTGTCTGAGCATCTGTTCTAAAAATACATGCCCATGCCAGAAATAAAACAGTTAACAGGGCAGGTACTGTCTCTCTCTTCATGAAGCACCTTGTCATATTTCATTGTAATTTAATTATTTGCATATTTACACTCTGACCTACATTGAAGCAACTCCAGGGCAGGGTGCCTGTTTTGTTCAACCATTGGTCTCCGCCTTTGACATTGTTAGTTTCTATTGAATTTAACATATTCAATAAATACGTGTTAAATACATTTTAGAGAAGTACTATTATAGGCTTGGATAAAAACCATCAATGGGCACAATTAAATGAAAGCAGTTTAAAAATTTCAAAGGAAGTTTAACCGAAAACCAAATCAGACCCACTGCCATCCAGTTGATTCCAACCCATAGCTACCTCCATTGGATTCCCAAGGCCATATATATGTACAAAAGTAGATTGCCTCATCTTCTTTCCATGGAGGAGCTTGTGAATTTGATCCATCAACCTTCTGGTTAGCAGTCAAATGCCTTAGACACCGTGCTACCAAAGCTCTTTAGGGGAAGTGTAGTAAAGAAGAGAGATTTTGGAGAGGTTATTATAAAATTAACAATACAATTATATACATTTTCTTAAGGGACCCAAACAGTTTTTGGTCTTAAAAAGTTGGAATTCTGTTCCATTTTCTTGCAAATATTAGTATGGGAGCTTAAAAAAATAGGTAAACAAGTATGTTGGTGTTGATTTTGTTTTTCCATGCTGGATATTTTAAGTTATCAAATTATCCATTCAATTAGTTCACAGTCACTTATTAAAAACCTACTATGTGGAAATTGGGAGCTCTGGTAGTGTAGTGCCTAAGGCACTTGACTGCTAACTAGAAGGCTGGCAATTCAAACCCACCAGCCAGTTCTCGGAAGGAAGATGGGGCTATCTATTTCCATAGTGATACTGTCTCAGAAACCCAAGGAGGGGTCGCTATGAGTTGGGTCCAACTTGATGGCACATAACAACAACAACAATGTGGAAATTAAAGAATAAAATGAATATCAGAAGAGTCTCTGAAACCTGCTCTTGAACGGAGAGTAGCTCAAGTGAATAGAAGAAATGATAACATAAAAAAGCTGAACAGAAGATTTCAAAGGGCAGTTCAAGAAAAGAAAGTAAAGTATAATAAATGTGCAAACACCTGAGGTTAGAAAATCAAAAGGGAAGAACACACTTGGCATTTCTCAAGCTGAAAGAACTGAAGAAAAGATTCAAGCCTCTAGTTGCAATATTGAAGGCTATGGATAAAATATTGAACAATGCAGGAAGCATGAAAAGAAGATGGCAAGAATAACAGAGTTACTGTACCAAAAGGAATTAGTGAACATTCAAACATTTTAGGAGGTAGAATATGATGAAGAACCAAAATTACTGAAGGAAGAAGTCCAAGCTGGAGTGAAAGCATTAGATTAAAAAAAAAAAAGGTCTCCAAGAATTGAAAGAATACCAATTGAGATGTTTTAAAAATGGATACAATGCTGGAAGTGTTCACTAATTTTTGCCAAGAAATATGGAAGAAAACTACCTGGCCAACTGACAGGAACCAAACCAAACCAAACTCACTGCCATTGAGTCAGATCTGACTCACAGCAACCCCTCCTTGGGAAAGAGATCCATATTTGTGTCTATTCCAAAGAAAGGTGATCCAACAGAATATGGAAATTATCAAACAATATCATTAATATCACATGCCAGTAAAATTTTGGTGAAAATAATAATAAAAAAAAATGTTTTCAATGTTCAAAGACAGGGAAGTGCAAGAAATTCAAGCTGGATTGGATTGAAGAGAGGACATGGAACATTGGATGCCATTGCTGAAGTCAGATGTATCTTGACTAAAAGCAGAGAATACCAAAATAATCTTTACCTATGTTTTATTGACTATGCAAAGGCATTCATCTGCGTGGATCATAACAAATTGTGGATAACATTGCAAAGAATGGAAACTCCAGAACACTTCATTGTGCTCGTGAGGAACCTAGACATACACCAAGAGAAAGTGCTTCAAACAGAAAAAGGAAATACTTTATGATTTAAAATCAGGAAAGGTATGTGTCAGAGTGGTATTCTTTCACCATACTTATTCAATCTGTATACTGAAGAAATAATCTGAGAAGCTGGACTACGTAAAGAAATGTGACAAGAGGATTGGAGGAAGATTTGTGAACAACTTGTGATATGCAGATGACACAACCTTGCTTACTCAAAGTGAAGATGACTTGAAGCACTTTCTGATAAAGAGCAAGAACTATAGTCTTCAATATAGATTACATATCAACATAAAGAAAACAAAAATCCCAACAACTGGATTGATATAAACAGCACCATATGGAGAAATGGAGAACAATCCCAACAACTAGATTGATATAAACAGCACCAAATGGAGAAAGATTGACATTTCGAGGGATCTCATTTTACTTGGATCCATAACCAATACTCATGGAAGCAGCAGTCAAGAAACAAATGACATATTGCATCAGACAAATGTTCTGCAAAAGTCTGTTTAAAGTGCTCAAAAGTAAAGATAAGGCTTTGAAGACTAACATGTGCCTGACCCAAGCCATCATATTTTCAATTGCTTCATATGCATGTGAAAGTTGGGCAATGAGTAAGGAAAATTCAAGAAGAATAGATGCTTTTGATTTTGCTGTTGGTGAAGAATATTGACTATACCATGAACTGTCAGAAGAATTGACAAATGTATCTTGGAAGAAATACAGCCAGAATGCTCTTTAGAAGCAATCATGGTGAGATTTTGCCTCTCACACTTTGGTCATGTTGTCAAAAGGAACCAGTCCCTGGAGAATGTTATTGATCAGGCTTGGTAAAGTAGATGATCAGTGAAAAAGATGAAGGCCCTCAATGAGTGGCTGCAACACTGGGCTTAAGCATAGCAATGATTATGCAGATGGCGTGAGACCAGGCATTGTTTTTATTCTATTGTACATGAGGGTAGCTATGAGTTGGAAATGACGTAACAACAACACTATGTGCAACACTAAGAAAGATGCAGGGTAAGATGAATAGACAAGTATTCATTGGCATTAACAACATTGTATGTTGCAGCAATAGTAAAACAGCCATAATGGGGGAAAAAATGCTAAAGACTGTAAGAATAGAATACTTTGGGTATAAGTGACTTGAGTATAATGATTTGGGTATAAGTGGATGTATGATAGCTATACAAATTAATGCATATTGAACAGTTAAGAATTTGGCATTTCTGACTAGTTAAGAGTCATGTGTTCATTTGGGTGAAGGGGAAAGCAATATAACAAGTGTGTGACCAGCCCAGTGATAACAGGGAAAAGGAGGACAGAGGAACACACACAAAAGATGTAGACAACAGAGGTAAATACTTTTGAATGCACAATACTGCATTACCAATGACAGCAAATACTAGGCTATGGGTGGATACATAGACAGGTGAGAAGATCAGGTGTAGGTAGCAAAAAAGGAATGTACCCAAGACCAAGGATAGATTTGGTTGAAAATAGTCTTACATAAGTACTTGTGCTACAAAAATATCCATATGCAGTACAGAAATAACAGGGAACAAGGCTAGGGTAGCTTCTCAGAGACAACCAAAAATCCTGAGAGAGTTACTGGGCCTAGGCTTAGGACCATAGTCATGGGGGACATCATGCCCAACATAGTATCTAAAAATCTTGTTCTACATCCTATTTTGGTGAGAAGTGACTGGGATAGTAAAAGCTATCAAGTGACCATCTAAGATGCAACTATTGGTCTCCTCTCGTCTGGAGCAAAGAAGAGTGAAGAAAATCAAAGTCATTTGGAAACAATAAGCCCAAGGATATTATAGGCCACAGCCCTCACAACTCTGAGACCAGAAGAACTAGATGGTGCCTGGCTATCAATGCCAACCACTCAAAAAGGTATCAAAATTGGAGATTCTGGAGGCAGTATGAAGAAAATGTGGAACAAAATTGAAAACACAAAAATTACCAGAATTAGCAGTCAAATAGAGGCTGGTAGAACCTTGGAGACTATGGCCCTGGGTTATCCTTTGGGCCTGGAACTGGACTAATCTCCATCAATTAGCTCTCAGACTAACAGTAGAAAGATCTACAAGCAGAACACCTACCCTAGGGAGATGCACCCCCTACATCAACCAACCATGAGACATCAGAAGGGAATCATTTGCATAGAGAGAAAGCTAGACAGAGAGGAATGCATAGATAAGAAGGGCACAGGAAAAGGATCATCACAGAGAGAAGATGGAAGGAGAACTTTTCTTGGTTGGGGATTGTAATCAGGGCTGTGAAACCAATTGTGCATGAACTGCTGTGTGTGAAACATATGTGATTTGTAAATTTGTACCCACATCACAATAAAAAATTTAAAAAGAAGAAAATAACAATGGAATAAAAAAGAATTTGACAATGTTTTAAAATATTTTGTGTGTATCAACTTATTACTCAAAAAACCTCACTGCTGTCTAGTTGAATTCAACTCATAACGACACCCCCCCCTTGGGTGTCCAAGGTGATATCTCTACAGAAGTAGATTGCTCAATCTTCCTTCCTAGGAGTGGCTAGTGGGTTTGAACTGAGAGCCTTCTGGTTAGCAGTCAAATGCCTTAGGCACTACGCCATCAGAGCTCCATTAACTTATTAGGATCCCACTATAACATTAAGAAGTAGGAATATTTTTATTTTTATTTTTTTCAGATAATGAAACCAATGAACTGATAGGTTAACAAACATCCCTATCTTTACACAGATAGAAAGTAGAAGAGCTGCAATTAACACTCATGCTGGGAATCACTGCAATGGCTAAGGAGACAGAAGAGGTTAAGGAAGAATATAACTTTTAAAACATATTGTTGTTGTTGTTAGGTGCCATCAAGTCTGCTCAGACTCATAGTGACCCTGTGTACAACAGAACAAAACATCACCTGGTCATGCACCATCCTCACAATTCCCACTATACTTGAGCCATTGCAGCCACTGTCAATCCATTCTGTTGAGGGGCTTCCCCTCTTTTGTAGACCCTCTGCTTTATCAAGCATGATATCCCTCTCTAGGGAATGGTCCCTTCTGACAACATGACCATATTAAGTCAGATGAAGTCTGGCCATTGTCACTTCGAAGGAACATTCCAGGTGCACTTCCTCTACGATAGATTTCTCAGTTCTTCTGACAGCTGATGGTCTTTTCAGTACTCCAACAATGTAATTCAAAGGTTTCAACTCTTCCTCAGTCTTCCTTATTCATTGTCCAGATTTCACATGTATATAAGGCAATTGAAAATGCCATGCCTTGGTTAGGCACATCTTAGTCTTCTTTCACAGCAGATTTACCCAGTGCAATATTACATATGGTTTGTGGATTGCTGCTTCCATGTTGATTATGGATCCAAGTGAATTGAATTCACTAACAACTTCAATCTTTTCTCCATTTATCGTGATGCTGCTTATTGGTCCAGTTGTAAGGATTTTTGTTTTCTTTATGTTGAGATGTAATCCACATTGAAGGCCGTAGTCTTTGATCTTCACCAGTAATTGCTTTAAGCCATCTTCATTTTCAGTAACAAGGTTGTATCATTTGCATATCACAGATTGTTAATAAGTCTTCCCCCAATCTTGATGCCACCTTCTTCTTCACGTAGTTTAGCTTCTCGGATTATTTGTCCAACATACAATTTGAAGTATGGTGAAAGGATACAAGCCTGATGCACACCCTTTCTGATTTTAAACCATGCAGAATCCCCTTGTTTCATTTGCAAGACATTGTCTTGGTCTATGAATATGTTCCTCATGACCACAGTTAAGTGTTCTGGAGTTCTCATCTTTTGGAATGCTATCCATAATTTGTTGTGATCCACACAGTCAAATACTTTTGCATAGTGAATAAAACAAGTAAACATCTTTCTTACAGTTTTTGCTTTCAGCTAACATCCTTCAGACATCAGCAATGATATCCCTAATTCCACATTCTTTTCTGAACCCAGCTTGAATTTCTGGAAGATCCCTGTCAATATACAACTATAAACATTTTTTACTTATCTTCAGCAAAATTTTACTTGTTTGTGATATTAATGGTATTGTTTGATAATTTCCACATTCTGTTGGATCACCTTTCCTTGTAATGGGCACAAATATTAATCTCTTCCAGTCAGTTGGCCAAATAGTTGTCTTCCAATTTCTTGGCATAAACGAGTAAGCAAGCACCTCTAGCACTGCGTCAGTTTACTGAAACATCTCATTGGGTATTCAGTTCCTGGAACCTTGTTTTTCACCAATTCCTTCAGTGTAGTTTGGACTTCTTCCTTAATACCATTGATTTCTTGATCATACGCTACCTCCTGAAATAGTTGAACATCAACTGATTCTTTTTGGCACAGTGACTCTGTATATTCCTTCCATCTTCTTTTGATGTTTCTGCATCATTTAATATTTTGCCAATAGAATCCTTCAATATTGCTACTCAAGCCTTGAATTTTTCTTCAGTTCTTTCAGCTTGTAAAATGCCAAGTATGTTCTTCCCTTTAGGTTTTCTAACTCCAGATCTTTGCACATTTCATTACAATGCTTTCTTTTGTCTTCTCTAGCTTCTCTTTGAAATCTTCTGTTCGGCTCTTTTTATTTCATAATTTTTCCATTCACTTTAGCTACTGTCTACTCAAGAGCAAGTTTCAGAGTCTCTTCTGACATCCATTTTGGTCTTTTCTTCCTTTTCTGTCTTTTAAATGACTGTTTGCTTTCTTCATGTGTGATGTTCTTAATGTCACCCCACAACTCACCTAGTTTTTGGACACTGGTGTTCAATGCATCAAATCTGTTCTTCAGATGGTTTCTAAACTCAGGGGGCACATACTAAAGATCAAATTTTGGGTTTCATGGACTTATTTTAATTAACTTCCTCTTCAACTTAGACTTGCATATAAGCAATTAATGGTCTGTTCACAGTCAGCTCCTGGTCTTGTTTTGACAGATGGTACTGAGCTTCTCTGTCACCTCTTTCCACAGATATTGTCAAGCTTATTCCTGTGTATTCCATCTGGCAAGGTCCATGTGTATAGCTGCTGTTCAAGCTGTTGGGGAAAAAAAAGCACGTTTATATGCCTTTATAGCATGTTTCTTTGCAAGGCAGAATTGTCTGCTAGAGAATGTTAGAGCTGGAAACTGAAAAAATATTTGTTATTGAAAATCTTGGATACCATCTATTCAGAGGGAAATATTCAGAACTTTTTTTCTTCTAGATTGCTCAGTCATTTGATACTTATTTCTAATTTCCTGTCTATTTCTATCTCAAATGACTATACCATCCAATGATGATGGTGATGCTATTTTATTTTTAATCTTTATATATTCAGATACTCTGATTTAAATTATTTTGCCCTTTGGTCTCTTTATAAAGATAGCTATAGATATAGATTCAGATAGGACACAGATAAAGACATAGATATCAATGTAGACATAGATATAGATGAGATAAGGTACCATATAGTTGGGCCTGACTCACAGCAACCCTGTGTACAACAGAACAAAACACTGCCTGTACTATGCCATCCTCACAATCCTAGTCATGCTTGAGCCCATAGTTGAAGCCACTATGTCAATCCATCTTGTTGAGTTTCTTCCCTGTCTTTGCTGACCTTCTATCTTACCAAGCATAATGTCCTTCCCAATGAGTGGTCCCTTTGGACCACATGACCAAAATAGCTGAGCTGAAGTCTGGCCATTCTCACTTCTAAGGAGCGTTCAGGCTGCACTTCTTCCTTGACAGATTTGTTCATTTTTCTGGCAGTCCATGGAGTTTTCACTATTCTTCTCCAACACCACAACTTAAAAGCATCAACTCTTCTTCAGAGTTCCTTATTCATTGTCCAGCTTTCACATGCATATGAAGCCTTTAAAGTACAATGGCTTGGATTAGGTGCACACTAGTCTTCAAAGTGTCATCTTTGCTCTTTAACACTTTAAAGAGGTCTTTCCCAGTAGATTTGCTCAGTGCAATACCATGTCTGATTTCTTGACTGCTGTTTCCATAGGTATTGACTGTGGGTCCAAGTAAAATGAAATCCCTGACAATTCCAATCTTTTCTCCATTTATTGTGATGTTGCTAATTGTTCCAGTAGTGATGACTTTTGTTTTCTTTATGTTGAAAAACAAAACTCACTGTTGCCAAGTCGAATCTGACTAATAGCAACCCCTCCTTGGGTTTCTGGAGCAGCATCTCTACGGAAGTAGATTGCCCAGTCTTCCTTCTGAGGAGTAACTACTGGGTTTGAACCACCAGCCTTCTGGTTAGCAGTCAAATGCCTTAGGCACTACACTACCAGAGCTCCCTCTTTATGTTGAGGTGTAATCAATATTAAAGACTGTATTCTTTGATCTTCATCGGTAAGTGCTTCAAGTCTTTGTCACTTTCAGCAAGCAAGGTTGTGTTATCCTCACATCACAGATTGTTCATGATCTTCCTCCAATCCTGATGTCATGTTCTGCATATACTCCAGGAATTATTAGCTCAGCATACAGATTGAATAAATATGATGAAATTATACAACCCTGATGTGCACTCTCACCTTAAACCACACAATAGCTCCTAGTTGTGTTCAAAGAACAACCCGTTGGTCTATGTACAAGTTCCTGATGAGCACAAATAAGGGTTCTGGAATTCCCATTCCTCGCAATGTTGTGCATAATTTATGGTCTACACAGTTGAATGCCATTGCATAGTCAATAAAACACAGGTAAATATCTTTATATTATTATTCGCTTTCAGCCAAGATACATCTGACATTGGCAGTGATATTCCTTGTTCCACACTGTCTTCTGAATCCAGTTTGAATTTCCCTGTCAATATACTGGTGCAACGCTTTTTTAATAATCTTTGCAAAATTTTACTTATGTGTGATATTGATGGCATTCTTCTATAATTTCCACATTCTTTTTGGACTGCCTTTCTTTGGAAAGAGCACAAATATTGATATCTTTCAGTCAGTTAGCCAAGTAGCTGTCTTCCACAGTTCTTGGTATAAAGTAGTAAGTCCCTGGAATGTTTCCTCCATTTGCTGAAATATCTCAGTGGATATTCATTCAATTCCTGGATCCTTGTTTTTCACCAATTCCTTCAGTGCAGCTTGGACTTCTTCCTTCAATACCATTAGTTCTTGATCTTATGCTACCTCCTGAAATTGTTGAACATTGACCAATTCTTTTTGGTACAGTGACTGTGTATTCCTTTCATCTTCTTTTGATGTTTCTTCATTATTCAACATTTTGCCAATAGAATCCTTCAGTATTGCTACTTGAGCCTTGAGTTTTTTCTTCAGTTCTTTCAGCTTGAGAAATGCTGACTGTGTTCTTCCCTTTGGGTTTTCTAACTCCAGGTCTTTGCACATTTCGTTATAATGTTTTACTTTGTCTGCTGGGATGCCATTTGAAATCTTCTGTTCAGCACTTTTATTTAATTTCTTTCAATAACTTTAGCTACTTACCATTGAATAGCAAGTTTCAGATTCTCTTCTGACATCCATTGTAGTCGTTCCTTCCTTTCCTGTCTTTTTAATGACCTTTTGTTTTCTTTATATATGACGTTCTCGAAGTCATCCCACAACTCTTCTGGTCTTCATCAGTGTTCAGTGCATCACATCTGTTCTTCATATGTCTAAATACATATATAATTATATGATAAAAGAGAAAAAAAGAAAATCTAAAATCATTAAGTACTATTTGTTTAAGTGTGACTTTTGTCAGAGTATTTTTATTTTTATTTTTGCCACATTTAAATATATAGAAGAATTCAAAATAAGTGTGTGCAGAACAAACTAAACCTAAAGAATTACAAACTGTTCAACCCAGCTTTGTTTGTTTAGTTGGTTAGTTATCCTAAAATCTTACTAAATTGCCATACAGTTCGATAAATTTCCACTCAAAATCAATTTGTTAGTACATGGAAAACTGTATTCACTGCATTTAAACACACTAGATTATCTCATGAATATAGAAACATAATATTTGAGGATGTGTGTCTTTCCCCAGAATAAATGTGAGAGGATCTTGTCACAGATTCTTTCTAAACTTAAAACAGTCTTCTCCCTTCCACCATTTCCTGTACATCTTTAAAGATACATAACAAGAGATTCAAGAGGAAAGTAGTATAGATGAATTTGTAATAAGCCAGAACATTGTAGAGTTGAGATCTGCCTGCTGTTTTGAGATATTGATACCTGACTTTCTCCTTATGCTTCCAAAGTTTGGGATAAGCTATAAAATTTATTTGCAACAGCTGAACAGTGGCTAATAGAAGTTTCCATAAATTCTGGGATGTAGGGGAACATTTGTAAATTATTTCATGAAGTTTGAAGTTTGGAATATGGTGAAATAAATTTCTTCTAAATAATGGTTGTATTCTTACAACTTTTGTTTTCCTAGTTTAAAATTCTCCTCATGACACCTCTTTTTCTAAAATGTGTTCAACGTACATTACAGCATTTTAACTTGGGGACCTAAAGTAACCTCACAAGATAAAATGTATTATATAGTACAAAAAATACGATCTTTATTATTAGACTTTGTATGGAGATAATTCTGCACAACTTCTACTAAGCTTCCTTTATTGCCAAGTTTGACATTGTCTCTAAAGAAAGGGATCTTGGAAGATGTGTTGATTGCTAGTGTAGAGTAGAATCTCCCTTGTTTCCAAAACATTTTGTATTTAGTGAACAGTGACTAGGGGAAAAAAAACTGAAAAGCATAACACTTAGCTTAAACTTGAATTTATATTTTTTACTTCTTCAAGTAAGCATTTCAAATGGAAGAAAACTACCTGTTTTATTATTGCAATTCAAAGCAAAGGCAGGACCCACCTTTTCCCATATTGCACTTTAAAAACATATAAGTGCTTAGCTATTTCGGGAGTCATTCAACAATCAAATAAGGCATCAGCAAACTCAGTTTGTGTTTTGAAGAATGTCTTCACTTTAGAAGATAAAATTGAAAATAAATGAAAAAGACAAATAATATTTCCCTTTTATTTTCAATAAAAAATCAGGAGAACTTGAGTTCAAACAAAAAGATTTATTTTATTGCTAATAGTAATTTCTAGGAGCTTTGGTAGCATAATGCCTAAGGCATTTGACTGCTAACCAGAGGTTCAAACACACCAGCCACTCCTCAGAAGGAAGGTTGGGCAATCTCTTTCTGTAGTGATACTGCCTTGAAAACCCAAGGCGGGGTCACCATGAGTCAGATATGACTCAACAGCAGTGAGGTTTTTTTTTAATATTAATTTCTAAGTGTTTAATTTAAAGAATCATTTATTTTACATGGTGTTAACAATATCATACTGTAAATTTATTTTTCAGTTGGCACTTGCCTAATTGTTTAGACTGAAAGCAAGTGATATCTTATTTTCTACATTTTTAATTCCGATTTCAATAAACTCTGTTATTTTGCATGGTGAAGTCATGTGGGAGTTGGTATAATCAATATCTTATTAAACCCCAACATTTGAAATGGGACAAAAATTGTGGTTTTAATAGAATATATTGTAAGACACAAAATTTCTGACCTTTTCAGAATGACTTGAGAGACTTTTCTCTGTCCTTTAACTGAATGACAAGCTGATCAGCGATTGACACACCTTGCTTTCAGAAAAAATCTAACCATATAGGTCATTAAATAAGGTATGCTCAAATCATCTAAATTTTCTATCAATCATATCAGTATAACTGATAGTCAAGTTTGGCCAAACTTATTCTGCTGTCGAGTCAATTCCTACTCATAAGATATTTTAAAATAATATTTTTTTTCACTTTTTTCTGTATAGAACATATATATCAAGAAATGGAGTTTTTATCCTATTCTATTTAGTCAAATGCAGTATTGTATTTTTCCCATAACTTCGTTGTAATACTCCAAACCAAAAAATACAAACTCACTGACGTCGAGTCAGATCTGACTCATAGCAACCCCTCCTTGGGTTTCTGAGGCATTATCACTACAGAAGTAGATTGCCTTACTTTCCTTCCAAGGAGTGGCCGGTGGATTTGAACCGCCAGCTTTCTGGTTAGCAGTCAAATGTGTTAGGCACTATGCTACCAGAGCTCACCCTTGTAATACTACAACATGGTTATTCTTTTAACAGCACTAATAAATGTACATTGTAACTATAAAGTGCTGATAGTGATAACAAACTTTTGTTTCTAATTTTAATAAATTGTTTACTCCTTATAAGATAAAAAATAAACAAGACACAGAATATATTATAATATTGAGTTTTCATATTGGAACATAATGACTATATAAAGAGCCATAATGATATTCAAAGTCCTGTAAAAACATTTGGGTTAAAACTATACAATGTTTATAAACCTTCATTCCCAATTGAACAACTGAATAATGCCAAATTCAAAGTGGCAACAAAGGCTTTAAAGATTCTAAATTTAGGGGAGGGAGTAAGATGTCTAGAGGTCAAATGACCTGATATCTAGTCTTGTTCTACCAAGAACAAGAATCATTTATTTTACATGGTATGTGTCCTAGGTTTGTAATATGAGAA
Organism: Orycteropus afer afer; assembly: GCF_000298275.1. Lineage (NCBI taxonomy): Eukaryota > Metazoa > Chordata > Mammalia > Tubulidentata > Orycteropodidae > Orycteropus > Orycteropus afer. The sequence continues at coordinate 415,532 of NW_006922202.1, forward strand.
TGTAACAACTTTTCAAAAAGTATGGGGATTGGTGAGATTTGCAAGAGTCTTTTTTCCCAAACAAGTTTGGAACCAACTGAGCAACCAGTTCAGGGCTTCAAAGAAATGAAGATACATTTGTCAGTTTTGTTATTGATAATATTTAAACTGGAGACGTGGCTTTAGATCTTCAAAAAAATGGGCTTCCAGATATCTTTCCCCAGAATAAGACATTTATATAAGCCAAATATAGAGTTTGGAAAGTGTAGAGACAATTCCTCATCATATATTAGAAGCAGACTTCTTTTGAGGTGGTTGGCTTCTCAGAAAACGACAGGGGGAGAAAGAAGCTGAATTAAACTTACTCACCGTCTTCTTTCAAACAGCAACTAATGCAGAAAGGGCAAATCATCTCCGATGTTAACATATGTTAACATGAGACTAGAGACTGTATGTTAACATGAGGCTAGAAAAATACATGATGTTCAGAAAAGCAACAGCAAAAATATCTATACCATAAAACTAATTTGAGAAATGAATACTCAACACATAGACAGTACTCTATTAATAGATACTATTTTTCTTCATCATTTCTATTAGTATTACAAAAATTTTGTGTCAATGAGTCCTTTACCAAGCTAGAATTATTCATGTTGGGCTACCCTGCAGGGTATGAATAATGTGAGATAAAAACTTTTCAATGTTACAATATAAACCCAGATCTTAATTACTAAATTGTTAAATAGTTTGCCTTTAACACAGAAATATGTAGCCTTAGTTATTAAGTAGTCATTGAGACAATAAAATACTACTAATAGGTAGATTACATCCTATAAAGATGTTAGGTTAAGCAAAATCCATAGGAAGTCCCATAGGCTACAGATAGTTTTATTGAAATGATGTGTCAGTGTTTGGGAAATGTGGTACAATGAATTACTTAACATAGCCCTTCTAGTCAGAGTCTTGTACGTCCCACCAAATGTCTGGGTGGGACTGCAGACGTGAGGTACTTGTGGCCCACCAAGGGGATTAGGTAGTTTACTAATGATACAAAGAAGGTGTCTGGTCCCCTTGTGTGGGTGCGACCATGCGATATGGTCTATGGGACCCTAATGTTGAGATTGGTATATTTTGCCATTGGGCTAGGGTTAAAATGAGCCATCCCAGAGGTGGGAAGAGGGAGATCTTACAACCATCAAGAAAGAAGACTCAGGAGTGGAGTGCATCCTTTGGACCAAAGATTCCTTCACTAAACCTCTTCAGCCCAGGAGACAGACACAGAGAGTTGTAACACTTTTCTGAGATGAAAAGAGACTGTGAGAAACAGTGACAGAGAAATAGCAAAGCAGAACCACAACACACAGCTGGAAACCCAAGAGGAGACATGACAAGTGACAGCACAGTGGGTTTCTGGACCTACAGAAACCTTTCTGTAGTATCTTCAGGCCAAGGCTTACTAGTGGAGTGAGTGCCTCTGGGTGTCTACCAGGACTGAGAGGCCAAGGGCCAGAAAGTCATTCCTGTCTGCACTGCAGAGAAGACACTGTATCTGAATCATTTCTGATCCTGAATTATAACCTGTTACTACCCAATAATCCCATAATCATGAGAATACTTATGAGTTCTCTGTAGCCACTGCAACAAATTATAAAAGCAAGCAAAGAAGTAGAGAATATCGTGGGAGAGATGGTTGGTTTCAGAATTGGTAAAAAAAAAAAAAAGGTTGTAGGGTGGAGGCATGTCTCACCCCCACTTCATAGTAACCAGCCTTGGACTACTGTTGATCTATATCCTCCTGTCCCATCTGTGAAGTTAGAGGAGGTCAGATGATTAAATTGGGAAGACTGACAAAAATTATTCATAAAGAAGCAGGAAATGATAAAGAAGGAGAAAACATAATGGCAAAGTTAAGAAACATGAAGATAATAGGTGTCCCAGATGCTTCAGAAGATGGAATTCAAAGACCTATATTAAAAGTCTCTGGAGAGTTCTTCAAAGAAGGTAAACAAATCATACAGATGCTACAAAACATATATGAAAAAACAATATCTAAAATCTTTGTGCAATAACAGCATTGTGGATTTTAGTTTAGATTCTCAAATTCACAAGATAAAATAACTGTCAACTTCAAGTTGACTTAAGCTCAGAAAGAATACAAAATGGAGAAGACAGCCCCATGCACGACATGGAAGTTTGGGCACCTTGATAAGGTTTTCAATATCTTAATCACTGGATGAGAGCTAGACAATGAATAAGGAAGAATAAAGAAGAGTTGATGCTTTTGAGTTGTGGTGTTGGCAAAGAATACTAAAAGCACCATAGACTGCTAAAAGAACTAACAAATCTGTCCTGGAAGTACAGCCAGAATGCTCCTTGGAAGTGAGAATGGCCAGACTTGGTCTCACCTACTTTGGTCATGTTGTCGAAAAGAACCATTCTCTGGAGAAGGATGTAATGCTCAGTAAAGTGGAGGGTCAACAAAAGAGGGGAAGGCCCTCAACAAGATGGTTGACACAGTGGCTGCGATGATGGGCTCAAGTATAGCAAGCGTCGTAAGGCTGGCACAGGACTGGGCAGTGTTTCATTCTGTCGTACATAGAGCCACTATAAGTCGGAGATGACTCAACGGCACCTAACAACAACAACAGTCACTGGATTTCTAATTTTCTGCTGATTTCTTCATCCTGACATGTAATTTCTTAGGCATATTGTTATGGATTGAATTTTGTTCTCTCCAAATATATATAGGTATTCCAACCTCATACTTGGGGATGTAATTCTATTTGAGATTGGTTTTCTTTATTATTCTCATGAGATGATATCAGTGTAGGTATGTGCCAAACCTGATCACTTATGAGTTATAAAAAGAGCAGATTAGACACAGAAGATGCATACAAGAGGGAAGATAGATTCCACTGAGGATAAACAAGGAACCAAGAAGTTCTGGGAATACAGAAACTAGAGACAAGGGTCTTCCCCTAGAGAACACACACACACACAGAGAGAGAGAGAGAGAGAGACGAGAGACAGAGAGAGAGAGAGAGAGAGAGCAACTTTCCTTAGAACTGACCCTGAATTCAGACATCTAGCCTCCTGAGCTGTGAGAAACTAAAATTATGTTCTTTAAAGCCATTTATTTGTGGAATTTTTTTTTTGTATGACAGCACTAGGAAACTAAAACATAATGATTATAGTTTTATTTTTTTAAGAGATTAAGTCTAATAATTTCCTTATAAGGACCTCCTTTAAGTCTAGTCTCATTGCTTTTTATTTTATGTCTTTGGAATATTTGGTGCCTTTATTCAGAAGGGATATGATTTTGTTTATAGCAGGCAGCCTCCACTTGTCTGTTAATTTATCAAACTGTGAAGAACTGATGCCTTTGAATTATGATATTGGTGAAGAATATTGCATATATAATGGACTTCCAGAAGAACAAACAAATTTTTCTTGGAAGAAATACAGTCAGAATGATTCCTAAAAGTGAGCATGGTGAGAGTTGGTCTCATGTATTTTGGACATGTTATCAGGAAGGACCAGTCCCTGGAGAAGGATATCACGTTTGGGAATGTAGAGGATAACCAAAAAAGTAAACCCTCAGCGGGATGGATTGACCAGTGGCTACAACAATGGGCCGAAACCTAGCAACGATACTGAGAATAGCACAGGCAGTATTTAGTTCTATTGTACAGAGGGTCACTTTTCAGAAGGAACCAACTTGACGGCACCTATTAACAACATAGCAGCAGTTACATTAGGGCACATTACCTAAATCCAATTACCTTAACCTAAATCTTAATGGAAAGATAGTCTTCAGAATTTGGAAAGTTAGTATATTTCCAGATTATTCCTAATCCTAGAACATATCCCTTCGACAACAGTAACACAAAGCCCTAGTTGTTTATTAGAACACTTTCTGCTTGTTTGATCCTGAGTTTCAATATTTTGCCTCTGGCTCTTGAAGACTAACTTAGGCTCCTGTTGGGCTTTTCCAGATCTTATCTCTCAACTTTTGAGTTTGTAAATATTCCAAGATGAAATGGGACACTTAATGTCAAGATCAAAACTTTGTGCTTCCCTTTTCTCTTAAATGTTAGCCTCTCAAGTCATTACCACCTTGGGAGTTTTCCATTGTCTTCAATTTTTTTTTTTTTTTTTAATCTAAATTCTACTCTGATTATCTAGTTGTTTTTATAACAGGTTGGTCTCCAAAAGTATATTCTATCATGATCAGAAATAGAAATCTATCACTTTCTTCCCATTTTCATTTTTTTTTTTTTTGATTGAATTTTATCTGGTTTTCTACTGACATTTCATTTCAACAATGCCTACTGTCATAGATGTTAGCCTATATGGTGACTTTATTTGAATTAGAAAAATAAACCCTCAGGATGAACACATTATTATTAAAACTAGACCTTTCTGGGAAGATAACTTGAAGAGAAAAGTGTGGATTGAATTTCAGTCTTTATTTCACTTCATTAGGTCGACTCATTTTGTCATTGTATAATTTATATATCCATACATGGCAAACTTGTGCTTATGAAAAAGTAATGTGTAATAAATATTTGTTTAACTAATGAATGTATTTTATTCTCATTTAGATAACTAAACTTTACCACCATCCTATTTTACTTCTACACATAGACTTTATTTACATGAATCCTAAAAACATCACAACACACACATAATTTAATGACTATATAAAAATGAAATTGGTTCCTGTATTAAAATTTACAGACTAAAATATCCCAATTTTTATACAGTTGTTTTTTCATTAAGTTGCTGATTCCTAAATTTATCCACTCAAATGTCTCAATTGGCATTATATATAATGTATAGTTCTAATGCAATCTGTTCTTATCCTACATAACAGCTAAACATCTAAAATACTACTGTTAACATCTAAATTCATGTGTATGTGCTCAAAATAGGTACCTTCTACCAATTAATGTATCATTTTTCATGGTCTCCAGCCTTCAAATAATTTTTGAGAAACTATTAAATAATTTATAGGCATTAAATAAATAATAATTGCATTGAATTTTCTACTTCTTTATTTCCTTCTTTTCTCCTTTATACCACACATGTAATTTGTCTAAGTCTCATTAATTCTTTCACCACAATGTCATTCACATTCTTTCTACTTTTTCTGCCACTAGCAAATATAGGACTTAATTACACCAGTCCTACAGTGCTGTATGAATGTTTAGTTGCTTCAGTCACTTTGAAGCTGGTGCTGATAAAATTTGATGATATGTGAATCATTTATAACAATTCAGTACATTTTTCATCATATATTGAAAAGTAGGAGCTTTGGTGGCATAGTGCCTAAGGCATTTGATTAACAAGAAGGCTGGCAGTTCAAACTCACCAGCCACTCCTCGGAAGGAAGACCGTGCAATCTATCGTCTCAGAAATGCAAGGAGGGGTCGCTGTGAGTCAGAACCGACTCCGAGGCAGTGAGTTTGGTTTGATATTGAAAAGTTAATCCCTAATATCAACCATTATGTGTTAAAAATCTTATGGAAAATCATTTTTATTTCTCTTTTAAAGATGTAAATTTAAGTACATGAGAAGGTTTAACATTTCCTAATAAATATAGTAGATTAAACACATTTATTTATGTTACTTCTCCCCAAATTCCTAAGTATCACTAAATGAAAAAAGAGCCCTGGTCGCTGATAACTAGAGGTCGATGTTTTGAACCTACTCAGAAGCTTTGGCTTTGTGGAAGAAATAGTGTGACAGTCTTCTTCCCTAAAGATTTACAGCCTTGGATTACCCAGGTGGCAGTTCTATTCTGTCCTATAGGGTCACAATGAATTGGAATCAACTTGAAAGCAAAGGTTTTGGTTTGGGTTTGTTGTTGTTATGTGCTGTCGATTTGAACCTGACTCATGGTGACCCCTCCTTGGGTTTCCGAGGCAGTATCACTACGGAAGTAGATTGCCCCATCTGCCTTCCGAGGAGTGGCTTGTGGATTTGAACCGCCAGCCTTCTGGTTAGCAATCAAGTGCCTTAGCCACTATGCTACCAGTTTTAACTAATAGACATTACCTTTTTTTTTTTGCTTTTAACACTTGAAGTGGAAAGAGAAATAAACCCACAAAGAGTAAGAGAGAAAGGATTCTGAAAATTACAAAGCAGATGGAAAAGTGGTTATTTACATAGCTAGCCAGAGAAAACTACAGTAGAGCCAGTGGGGAAATAATCACAAATTATTTGTTTGTTTGTAAGAAATTCAAAATAGTTCAGGAATTGAGCAACAGATGTCTCAGAAGGTATTGTTTTGCTTTTGTTGAAAACAATTGTTTCAAGGCATGTTTGAAAAAACAGCTAATTCCTTAGATCCCTTCCCTTCCACATGCAGTACGCTCTGCTTTCACACCCTGGCACAGTGCTGAAGGTTTACTTTCCAGCCCTCTACGCTAGAAAATCTGCCCATTTAACGAGATAAGTATTAAATATTGCTATTTAGCAAGTTTCCCCAAAGAAGTGGCTCAGTTACATCAATACTGAAACCAACCTCTAATCAAACTCACATATGTATGCAGAATTCTCAATTCCCTTTTATCTATCTCACTTTTAAATACTAAAGGAAAAGACAAGACTTCCTAGACACATGGGGTAAGTGTGAAATATGAAACAGAACAAAAAGCAGGGAGATAAAGTAGAAAAGAGAACTTAAATATAGATAATGTAAGAGGCCGAATTAAGCTTTTGTAAAGCATCTTCAGAAAGAGAATGGAAGATATTTTAGCGATACAATATAGGGGGGAAACAAAAAGAAGGAACAAAAAATACTATGTAATAAGTTATAAACATGATAACTGAAATAAAGCATTCAATAGAAGACTGGAAGATAAATTTGAGATCCTTTCTTTAAAAACAAAGGGAAGAAAAAGAAAACTGGAGAATCATTCCTGGTGGTCCAACATACAAGTAACAGTTTCTTTAATAGGAGCTCTGAGTAAAAAGAATGAAAGTGATCATCACAAATATAATTCAAAAAATTATTTCAAATCTCAACCTATATTTTATAGTTCATTATTCACCTGAATATTGAATAAAAATAGAACCATATCATTGATATCATTATGAAATTTCAGAAATCTTAGGATAAAGAGAAAATTCTAAGAACTTTCAGAGTGAGAAAACAAATAGATCCCACAAAGAATGAAGAAACTCAACACCATCAGACTGCGATGGAACAACATGTAAACTAGAAAAAAAAAATAGAGTAATGCTTTAACATTTAATATTCTGGAGAATATTTATTTGCAATCTGTTTTTCTATTCTCGGTTAAATTATGAATTAAATATGATAATAGAAGAGTATAGTAGACAAAATAATTGTACACCAAAGATGTTCACCTCCTAATTCCCAGAACCTGAGGATATGTTACCTGAAATTGTAAAAGAGACTTTGTGGATGTGATTAAATTAAGGATATTGAGATGGGGAGATTATTCATTATTATTCAAGTGGGCTCATTGTAGTCGCTATAGCAAACCAAACCAAACTCACAGCTGCCGAGTCAGATCCAACTCATAGTGACCCCTCCTTAGGTTTCTGAGGTGGTATCACTACGGAAGTAGATTGCCCACCTTCCTTCCGAAGAGTGGCTGGTGGGTTTGAACTGCCAGCCTTCTGGTGAGCAGTCAAATGCTTTAGGCACTACACCACCACAGCTCCTTGTAATCGCTATAGACCTTATTAAAGGGAGACAAGAGGATCAGCATCAGACAAGGCAGTATGATCATGTGAGTAGAGCTGACAGTCACACACAGCCATGTGACAAGGACTGAGGACACCCTCTAGAAGCTGAAATGGGGAAGGAGACAAGTTCTCACCTATAGCTTCCAAAAGGAACACAACTCTGCTAGCCTATTTTAGACTTCTGATCTCCAGAATAATAAGAATATATCTGTTATTTTAGGTATCAATCTGTTACAGCAGCAATAGGAAACTAGTAGAAATAGAAACACATCCAGACATCTTGTATGACACAATATCTGCTTCTTGTACTTTCTTTCTTTGAAAGTTCCATCAAATCCCAAAGAGAAAATTATATATTTTTCTGTTAGTATAAAGGCAGAAAAAAATGAAAAAAAAAAATGTTGAAGATGTATTTAGAACTTTCATACAATTTAGGTTTGAAATGAAATTGAGAACTTTCTTGTTATTATTACTGAGAAATATCATTAATTTTATATTATTCTTGCTGTGAGAAAACAATTGAGTAATTATTTCATTATTTGTCTTAGATAAAAGTAAGAACTGGATTTGAGAAATCATAGCAAGCACATGCCAGTATAATTTTTTTTTTCCCAGAAAATAATATGGAATATCATTATTCCTATAATCTATATAGATTCACCCTAGAAAAGTGGTGATTTTTGTTTCTTGAATCTATTATATAGTGTTGCATTGTAATTTTTTATATTAATTGTGTGGGATCTATTTCTCTTCTTTTGCTTTTAGGAATTCTGTTTCGGAAACCTAATCAACCCGTTTACTATTAACTAACAGAGAGGAAGAAGTCTCCCAACATTAAAAGTTCCAAACACCATGAGTTCAGTGTTTAGTATTCAGGCTCAATGTTTCTGGGTTCAAGTTTCAGTCATGTTTTTTTGTAAAATGATATTTTCATATTCAATGTGAAAATGGACTTAATGTGAATTTGTTGTGGCGACTGAATAACTCATCCTAAATAAGACTGCCAGAAGTGATATGTGAGGCAATTGGAAGAGTGGAAGGCTATTAAAACACAAGAAATGAAATAATTTTGAACTTCTTCAAATTTAAAGACTAATGTGGTAGAAAAAATTTCCTGCCATTTTTCAAAGCCCATGCTTAATAAGTTAATATTTATTTTAAAAATTAAGAATAGGTGAATGGAAGGAAATCATAAAATTTTAATAAGTATCTCAATAGAATAGTCACAGAGCCATTTCCTTTTTAGAGTACTTTTCATTACTCTCTGGTGATTTGATATCTATTTAATAAGCTATAAATTTCTCCTTAATCTCTATTGTCATAGACAGTAACAATCTTCATGAACTGAGAAAAATATTTATTTATTTATTTATGCTCATATTTTTATGTTACTTCTGAATTATGTAAAATAAAATTCCCAAATTCATATTCATTGTAATCAAAAGTATTCTATGACACTTCATTTTTTAATACGTTTATTATAAATTGAACTGTTTCACAAGTGTGTTATATTGCAGGAGAGGTAGATATCAATTTGCTTTAAAAATAATAAACTAGTTTCATGTATAATTATGATAAAAATAAAGATTAAATTTAAAAACCCAAAAGTTTAATGAAGCCCTTGAGAAATTTAGGGTAATAATTACACATGAATAGTTTCCAGTCTGCAGCATGTCAGAGGCAAATATTTCTGTGTTCCTTTGAGTCAACTTGACTTCTTTGTAAACTACTGTGTGAAATATTGTTTTATTTTCTAGTTCAGTCATTTTGACATTTGATGGAATATAACTTGTTAAAAGGGTTTGCAGTACATTTGAGCCTACATTAGGAAGAAGAAAAATAAATAAAGGTTTTAAAACTAAGGCTGTATGTTAAAAAACAAAAAAATACATTCACTCAAAATTTTTTAAACAAGGCAATGGCCTTAATCTAACATTAATTTATTTGCACTATTATAATTAATGAGAAACCAAGTCTTGAAAATGTAAACCCACCCATTGCCATCAAGCCGATTCTGAATCATAGCCACCCTATAAGACAGAGTAGGGTTTCCCAGGCTGTAAATCTTTAGGGAAACAGACTGCCTCATATTTCTCCTGCTGAGCAGCTGGGGGGTTTGAACTCTGACCTTTTGGGTAGCAGCCTGATGCTTTAACCACTTCGCCAGAATGCAGCTAGTGTGTATTTTTAATTCAAGTATCAAGTTAGGTAACTTGTCAGTGTGTAAATTTAGTGGTTGCCCTGGTGATTCATCTTAGCTAGAAATTTTTAGTAATATTGAAAGTATAAGAGGAAAGAATTTGAAATGGATGTGTATTTCTAACTATTAAATTCTGACTTGTACCCCTTTGCAATTTTATTATTTCTCTTTTCCACATAAATGTAAATTAGTATAGATATATATACCCTCCCAATTTAGGACATGGTTAGTTTCCAAAGACCAGATCATTTTGTGAAAATAAGTGTTAGGTGAAACTTCAGTGGCATGCTTCCCAGGCTTCAGGAGTCATTTTCGGAGGTGTTCTGTGGGGTGTTCCCTCCCTTGCAGCTCTGGTCTGCAGGTGGCTGGCTGACCCTGCTTTTGACTTCCGTACTTCTGGTGGGCAGAAAGGCAGATGGTTTGTTTGTGCCATTTCAAGTCACAAAGCTGATCGGGTCATGATTTGCCTCCAGGAGGGGACCCACCCTGCCCCACGCGGGTAGAGTTCTTACTCTACATGGGAATGCCCACCCACCCGGTAATACCATGACAAGCTCAAATACTTAAAAATGAGCAAATGGAGGATCACAAGGTCTGCAGCAAAATGACTACTGTGAGTCCTGTCTGTGCCCCTCTCCCGCCTTCTCACTTCCTGGAAGCCCAAAACCAGACTGAGATGGCAGGACGCCACCAGCCTGCCCATCCATCCTGGACTTGGGCAGGCTGAGGAGCACATGTGCAATTGAAGGGACAGAGGCTCCAGGGTCTGGCTCCACCCCTCCCATCCCCCAACAACTTTTATCTTTATTGGCATCCAAGATTGAGGAGAAGGAGCTCTGGTGGCATAGTGTATAAAGTAGTTGGCTGCCAACCAGAAGGTCAGTGGTTCAAAACCAATGCTGCTCCACACGAAGGCTGAGGGGGCAATTTTCCATAAGTCTTAACAGCCTCAGAAACCCAAGGGGTGTCACTATGTGTAGGAATCCACTGGATGGCAGTGAGTTTGGTTTCTGTTTTTTTTGACAGATTGGGGAGAGAAATCAAGGACTTAGGGCTCAGGAGGGAGTACTCTCTGATTCGGAACCCATGGGTCTTCACCTGGCTTTAAGGTGATTTAAGTAGATTTTTTTTTTTACTATTTTCATACATCTGAAATGTGGGATAAGGAGATAGTTCATATTGAGGAGCAGGTATAATTACTGTTGGAATATTGCTTGTTTAGGAGTCCCTGGTAGTGCAAATAGTTAATGCACTTAGCTGCCAAAGAGTTCACCCAAAGACACCTCAAAAGAAAGGCCTGCCAATTTGTGGAAAAAACATCCGTTGAAAACCTTATGGAGCACAGTTCTGTTCTGACACACATGGGGTCACCAAGAGCTGGAATCCATTTTATGACAACAGGTTTTTATTGTTTGCTTAGGGTGAAAAAAATGAAAATCCATATACCTGTTCATTTTTAAGAAGTTATTTTGTTCATTAAAATAAATGTTTGGCAGTGTCCGTATCTTCTCTTTTTTGTTCTTGACTTCTTGGCAATTTTTCTGGATGTCATTTTTGCCTAAGTTATTCCTAAGGAGGATAGACCATAGAATTGAAGACAAAGGGTATGCAGAAACCATCATTGCTCTAAACAACAACAACAAAAAAAACACAACTCACTGCCGACAACTCAGATTGGACTCTTAGCGACCCCTCCTTGGGTTTCCAAGGCAGCATCACTACGGAAGCAGATTGCTCAATTTTCCTTCTGAGGAGTGGCTGTAGGATGTCACAAATATTTCTTGTTTCTCCTGTATTTCGTTTGCCTCTGAATGAGCAATATTTCCTAATGTTTCAATAGCTAGAGCTGAAACATCTAAATAATTGACTGGTATCTGAAAGAAAAAGGGCAAAGAACAGGGACAAAAGATGAAAAATGCTATGTCATGATGGGAAGAATGACTGTATCAGCTTTTTATTTCTATTTTTCATTGACAAATTACTGTAATTATAAGAAAAAAAATGCTATATTAAATTTTCTCTACTCATTTATAAGTTAATTTTAATAATTTATGCAGTAATAAGAATATATTGATTCCAGGTAATTGTTGATTAATTACATGGTAATTTTTTCCTAATTTTTGGGATGCCAAATATGAAATGAATTATTGTATTATCAATATATTGAATAAATCAAATCACCTCCTCCATCCAAAAGCACACCCTGGCTTATTTGCTGCAAGGAAAATGCGTTATAGAATATCATATAAATTATCTTTCTTTCCCTCTCATTCTCCATCTTTCTCTCCTTCTCTCTGTCTTTTTTAGATTTCTGGACCAGTCAAGAATTTTACAGGCTGCATAAAAGTTATAGAAATCAATAACTGGGGATTGTTTACACCAAGCAAGGCAGTGGACAAAAATCACATTGGCGATTGCAGGTAAAAGATTACCAGTGACTTTTCAAATAACTTGTTCAAATAACCACACCAAAAGGTAGACTTTCCATTTGCAATCATCTAATCAGGGTTAGACTGTACTTCCTTCATTTTGATTTTTCTTCACATTCCACGTTCCATTTCACTTTGTCATAGACTACAGAATTTTTAAGTGATATTCCAGTTAACTGGAACAGTTTATTTACAATAGCTTTCTGTTTTGTGCTATGTAAGATACATCTTATTGATCGATCAGTGGTTGGTCAGGCATAATCAGAAAACATCATCTATCAGTTCTAGTTTAAAAACTGAATACTCTGGCAATCATGAAAGGTGTGTATTTTTTTTCAGCATGCTAAAATGCTTCTTTGTTCCACAATATCACTTTTGATAATTTGTCCTTGTGCTTGTGTTTTCATTACTGATGACAAATGCCTTTAGCCAGTCTGCTTCTGGCTACAGAAATCTCCAAATGTGAGAATATGAAGGGTCTACAGAGATAACACATTTGAGACAGCGGTAGGCATAAAAACCTTCTGGGGATTTTTTTTTTTCCTTAAGAAAAGTATTTTCTTTGTTGAAAGTAAAGAAAAAAGATGATTTTTGGAGCATAGTATCCAAATTGGACAAGATCATACAGGATATTTGTGTGTGTGTGTGTGTGTGTTGAGGCAGGATGGCTAGACACAGGATAGCATAAAATCTTGCTTATCGAAACATAAATACATTGATTAATTCTACTAAAATAAGTTGAAATATTAAAATCTTAATATGCACTATGTCCCAAAGGTGAATCAACAGAGGTGCACTGTTATCAAAGAGTTGACAGTGTAGCAGGGAAGATAGTGTTGAAATACTAAAATGAATATTATAAATAAGAAGAGTACTTAGAAGGAAAAACCACATAAGATTATGAAAACTTTTCATATGTACACATAATCGAATATGTTTCCTTTACTCTAGAGGGAATATTGTACATATTAAAGAAATATTTCAAAAAGTAAAAAAGATGATTGAGTACCATTGTTTCCTGAGCATTGACTGCCAAGCTAACATGTTTAAAATGTATCTCTGGCCCCAATGACACAGTGGTAGACTGGGTGTTTTTATTTTATCTATCTGTTTATTTTTTTATTTAGATGAAAATGTAGTATCTTACACTATACACACTAGATGGATCTTGATATTTTTAAATAAACCCAATAAATATAAGTTAAATTACATTCTACCATTCATTGGAAGATGGGGCAATCTACTTCCGTAGTGATACTGCCTCGGAAACCCAAGGAGGGGTCGCTATGAGTCGGGTCTGACTCGACGGCACATAACAATAACAACAACAACATTCATTCTTAATTTTAAAGAAAAGTTTCTATTTCTTTATTATTATTATTATTATTATTATTATTATTATTATTATTGATTAACAGCAGTTTTTCCTAACACTTCTTTAACACACAAGGTCTTTACTCCTTACCTTCTTTGTCTAATACTCACTGATCTGTTAACTGATAGTTAAATGATTTAAGAGAAGTTAAAAAGCAAAAAGACAAACTCACTGCGCCTAGTCAAGGAGTTCTCGTAACATAGTGCCTAAGGCACTTGACTGCTAACCAGAAGGCTGGTAGTTCAAACCCACCAGCCACTCCTCAGAAAGAAGATGGGGCAATCTACTTCTGTAGTGATACTGCCTCAGAAACCCGAGGGGTCGCTATGAGTTCGGTCTGACTGGGCTGCACATAACAACGACAACAAGCTGTCTAGTCAGATTTGACTCATAACGACCCCTCCTTGGGTTTCTGAGGCGGTATCTCTATGGATGTAGATTGCCCAATCTTCCTTCCAAGGAGCGGCTGATAGGTTTGAACTGTCAGCCTTCTGGTTAGCAGTCAAATGCCTTAGGCGCTACTAGGTAGTAAATCCATTGGAAAGGATGTATACTTTCAGTGCTTTACATAGTTATCTGATATTTTGACATTTTGAAAAACATGCATTTTTCTATTTTTAATTGTGTAAAAATAAAACACATCTTTTGTTTATAAGTATGAGCATAAAATAAAAACAAAAAAAATCAAAGTGTGATCTTTACATATCTGCAGACCAATACTAAACCTTATCTTTTTGGTGCTTTCCTCTTAGAAGTCCTATTTTATTTACTTCCAATGCCATTTAATTTTATACTCATTTTGCATTATTGGGTTTTAACCACTATATATGGCTTAAAGGTTCTACTAATAGTATCTCTCCATATAACATCTAGTATAACCCAATGCCACTGAGTTGCTTCCAATGCATAGTGACCCTATAAGGCAGAGTAGACCTTCCCAGTAGGGTTTCCAAGGCTGTAAATGAGTTGGGGCTGACTCAACAGCACATAACAACAACAACAACAACAAATCTTTATAGAGTCAACTGCCTCATCAAGCTCCCATGGAGCAGCTGATGGGTTTCAACCACCAACCTTTTGGTTAGCAGGTAAATGCCTTAACCACTGTGCCACCAGAGTTCCTAACATCTAATATACCTGTTAATATACCTACAACAATATTAACAATATACCTGTGGGAAAATAAAAGGCATTTTGTTTGTAATTAGCAATAGGGCAAGTGAATTTGCCCTATTGAATTTTTGTATATTTTTACTCTGCTCCCTTCAACAACCCCTAAGTCCAAGTTAATTTACTTAGAACCATGTTTCCTAAGACAGGCATTATACTGAATTAGTTTAGAATATAGATCTTAAAGCCCAATTTTGCAGATTATTGGCTATATGATATGGAACAAAGTGTAAAACGTCCCTATTCTTCAGTCTTTTTTTATTCAATCTGTCCAACGTATTCTTTTGATGAAGCAGTTGAAAAAATCCTGGCCTCACAAAATATGTGTATGGAAGAGATAAACAAAAAATAGCTGCTGCTCAGTTAACCACAACTCATTGTGACCCTATATGTGTCAGAGCAGAATTAGGCACCATGGGGTAGGAATAACTGTTTTTTCAGAAGTAGACACAAAGCCATTTTTACAAGGAATCTCTGGGTGCACTAGAGCCTTTAACCTTGCAGTTAGTAGCTGAATATGTTAATGGAATACCCTTTCAAGTGCCTTGGAAAAAATAAGAGTATTTTAATAAACTTTTCAGATAATTGGGGATATACTTCTGTGATATTACACCAAAACTCAACAAGTAACAGATCATTAAATGTTATTTGTGTTGTGGAATCTGAAACCACATAAAAGAAAGCTTTATAGTCTATTAAATTAAAATTCATTAGTCTTTCTTGCACTTAAAATGCATCTTTAATTTATGCATGATTTTGTACCACCATTTGGAAAAATACAGCTCCTTAAGTAATTCAGCTATCCACATATCAAAAACTTGCATTATAAAATGTTTCATTTAAAAACATTTTTCAAAAATTTTAATATTTGCTTGAGACATCAAAATTTATCATTGGCAACAAATACTATTAGATGTTCTTATTTTAAGTGACAGTCTCATTTCATTTATCTTTTTAGAAAATGTCTACCATTGTTGTTAAGTGTCATTATCTCAGTTCTGACTCATAGCAACCTTAAATAGAGCAGAACAAAACATTTCCTAGACCTGCACCATCTTCACAGTTGTTGCTTAATCCCATAGCTGCAGCCACTGTGTCAGTTTGTCTTATTGAGGGTCTTCCTCTTTTACAGTGATCTTTACTTTATCAAGCATGATGTCTTCTCCATGGACAGGTCCCTTCTGATATCATGCACAATGTATGTGAGACAAAGTCTTGTCATCCTTGCTTCAAAGGAGTATTCTGGTTGTGCTTCTTCCAAGATATATTTGTTTGTTCTGGTACTCCATAGTATATTTAATATTCTTCACCAATACCATAATCCAAAGGCATCAGTTCTTTGGTTTTCCTTATTCACTGTCCGTCTTTCACATATATGTGAAGTGATTAAAAACACCATGGTTTGGGTCAAGTGCACCTTAGTCCTCAAAGTGGCATCTTTGTTTATTAACACTTTTTTTTTTTTAATTTGTTACTGTGATTTGGGTGCAGTCTTACAAAGCAGATTCGCAGGTTCATTTTACAATTAACAGTTCATACACATTTTGTTTCAAGACTCTGAATACAATCTGTCACAGCTCTCCTCCTCCCTTCTCCCTGTGATTACCCCTTCCCTGCATCTTTCTTACCTATGCTTTCCTGCCTGACTGGATTTCTCTCTGTGCAAACACTGCCTTTCTGATCTCCCATGGTTGACTGTTATGAGCAATCCATCTCCCTGATGTAGTTATTCACCTCTTAGGCCTGTCTGTTGTTTTACTGAGAGTAGAGTCATGGGAATGAGTTCATTTTCAGGTTGGAAGGATGACTTGGGCCATAGTCTCAGGGCTTTCACCAGTCTCTTTCTAACCAGTAATCTTGTTCTTTTTTATGTCTTTGAATCTTGATCCACATTTTTTTCTCCCACTGTATCCAGGATCTCCAATTTTGATCCTTTTTCCAGTGTTTGGCATTGGTAGCCAGGCACCATCTAGTTCCTCTGGTCTGAGTCACATAGACTGAGGTTGCTGTAGTCCATTAGTCACTTGGAGTAATTGTTCCCATACATTTTTTATTTTCTTCACTCTTCTAGCTCCGGATGAGGAGAGACCAATAATTGCATCTTAGATGGCTGCTCACAGGCTTGTGAGACCCCCATCTCTACTCACCAAAGTAGGATGTAGAACAATGTGTTTGGATATTGTATTATGCCAATTGAACTTGATTTCCCCAGTGACCATAGTCCCAGGCCCATAGGGCCAACTACTCCTTCACTCAGGGTGCTTGGTTGTGGCTAAGAAGTTATCCTAACTTTTTGTCTCCTGTTGCTCTATAAAGTATATGGACATTTTTATAGCACTTGTAAATAGATATGTAGGAATATTGCCTGCCAAACCTATGTCTAGTCATGGGTATATTCCCTTTCCCCTACCCATACCTGATCTTGCCTTTCTACCTATGTACTACCTGTAGATTAGTGTTTGGTTTACTGACATTGTAATATCATGTATGTAATAGTATTTACCTTTTTTGTCTGTACCTCTTGTATACCTCTCTGTGTCTTGTTATTGTGATTTGGGTGCAGTCTTACAAAGAAGATTTTCCTTAACAATATTATGCTTTTTAACCCTTTAAAGAGATCTTTTGCAGCAGATTTGTGCAATGGAATATATCATTTTATTTCTCTACCACTGCTTCCATGGGCTTTGATTGTGGACCCAAGTAAAATGAAATCCTTGACAATTTAAATCTGTTCTCTTTTTATTATAATGTTGCTTATTGGTCCACTTGTGAAGATTTTTGTTTTCTTTTTCTTGGGGTGTAATCCATACTGATTATGTAATTTGATTTTTGTTTTCTTTTTCTTGGGGTGTAATCCATACTGATTAAGATAACTTGAAGCAGTAAGTGCTTCAAGTTATCTTCACTTTCACCAAGTAAGGTTGTTTCATCTACATATTATAGGTTGTTCATGAATCTTTCTCTAATCCTGATGCCTCATTCTTCTTTGCATAGTTTAGCTTCCCAGATTATTTGCTCAGCATACAGATTGAATAAGTATGGTGAAAGAATACAACCCTGATGCACACCTTTCCTAATTTTAAATGATGCCCCCCCAAAAAACAAAACCTACTGCCATCAAGTTGATTTCAACTCATAACAACCTCATTTGGGTATTGCCTCATTTTCTCCCTATGGAGTAGCTATTGGGTTTGAACCACCAACCTACTGGTTAGCAACCAAATACCTTATCCACTGTGCCACCAGAGCTCCATTTAAACCAGGCAGGATCCCTCCCTTATTCTGTTTGCATGACTGCCTCTAGGTCTTTGTACAGGTTCCTCATGGGAAAAATTAAGTGTTCTGGAATTGCTATTCTTCACAATGTTATCCATAATTTCTTTTGATACACAGAGTCTAATGACTTTGCATGCTCAATAAAATACAAGTAAACATCTTTCAGACAAGATCCATCTGAGATCAACAGTGATAACTCTCATTCCACATCGTCTTCTGAATCTAGCTTGAATTTTGAGCAGTTCACTGTTGATGTACTAAGGCAACCAATTTTTAATAATCTTCATCAAATTTTTACTCATGTGTGATACTTAGGATGTTTTTCAATAATTTCTTCATTCTTTTGGATCATTTTTCTTTTGAATGGCCATGAATATGGGTCTCTTCCAGTCAGTTGTCCAGGTACCCATCTTCCAAATTTTGGGGCTGAGCCAAATGAGCACCTCCGGTGCTGCATCTGTTTGCTGAATGAAACATCTCAGTAAGTGTTCCATCAATTCCTAGAACCTTGTTTTTTGCCAATGTCTTTGGTGCAGCTTGGACTTCTTCCTTTATTTGAAGAATGATTGATTCTTGCTCATATGCTACCTCCTGAAATATTTGAACATCAAAAACTTATTTTTGGTGCAGTAACTCTTTGTATTCCTTCCATCTTCCTCTGGTGTTTCTTGTGTTGTTCAATATTTTGTCTATAGATTCCTTTAGTGCTGCAACCTGGGATTTGATTTTTTTTTTTTTTCCTTCAGTTTGTTCTGCTTGAGAAATCAATCCCGTTCTTCTCTTTTGTTTTCTCTTTCCAGGTTTTTGCGCATTTCATACTTTGTTCTTGAACCACTTTTTTAAATCTTTGCAGCTCTTTTTCTTCCTTTTGAGAAAAATTTTTAGAAAATGTCTACCAAATACCTAAGATTTTATAATCTATAATTTAAATATTACTTGTTCTTTCAAGTAAAAAATAATTTCCACATTCTGTTGGATCATATCTTTGGAATGGACACAAATAATGATCTCTTCTAGTCAGGTTGTCAGATGGCAGTCTTTCAGATTTCTTGGCATAAATGAGTAAGTGCCACCAGTGCTGTGCCTATTTGTTGAAACATCTCAATAGGTTTTGCAACAATTCCTAGAGCCTTGATTTTTTCCAATTCCTTCAGTGCAGCTTTGATTTCTTCCTTCAGTACCATTGGTTTCTGATCATATGCTATCCCTGAAATAGCTGAATATCGACCAATTATTTTTTTGTACAGTGACTGTATTCTTTCCATTTTCTTTTGATAATTCCTGCATCATTTAGTATTTTTCCCATAGAATACGTCAATATTGCAATTTAAGCCTTGATTTTTTTCCTTTGGTTCTTTCAGCTTGAGAAATGCTGAGCTTGTTCCTCCCTTTGGGTTTTCTAACTCCAGGTCTTTGTATACTCATTATAATACTTTATCTTCTTGAGCTACCCTTTGGAATCTTCTGTTCAGCTATTTTATCTCATCATTTCTTCCATTCTCTTTAGCTATTCTTCCTTGAAGAGCAACTTTCATAGTCTTTTTTGACATCCACTTTTTGGTCATTGTTTCCTTTCCTGTCTTTTTATTTATTTATTATTTCCTGTGTTTTTAATAGGCTCATTTGCTTTATTCTCATATGATGTTCTTGACATCATCCCACAGTTTGTCTGGGTTTTGGACTTTGATGTTCAATACTTCAAATCTATCCTTCAGAGGGTCTCTAAATTCAGGTGAGATATGCTCAAGGTCATATTTTGTTTTTTGTGGACTTGTTTTAATTTTATTCAGCTTCAACTTGAACTTGCATGTGAACAATTGATGGTGTGTTCCACAGTCAGCTCATGGACTTGTTTTGTCTAAATATACTGAGCTTTTTCCTTATCTCTTTCTACAGATGTGATTGATCTGATTCCTGATCTGGTAAGGTCCAGGTATATAGCCACCATTTGTGTTGTTGAAAAACAGTATTTGCAATGTATAGGTCTTTGCTCTTGCAAAACTCTATCATGTGATCTCTGGTGTCCTATCTATCAGAAAGGCCATATATTGCAACTACCAATGCACCTTTGTTTCCAACTTTTGCATTCCAATCACCAGTAATAACCAACACTCCTTGATTGCATATTTGGTCAATTACATAGTGCAGAAGTTGATAAAAAATCTTTAATTTTTTTCCTTTTTTAGCTTCAATGGTTGGTGTGTAAATTTGAATAATAGTAGTGTTAATTGGTCTTACTTGTAGGCATATGGATGTTGTCCTGTCACTGACAGCAGTGTATTTCAGAATAGATCTTGAAACATTCTTTTTGGTGATGAATGCAAGACCATTCCTCTTCAATTTGGCATTCCTTGCATAGTAGACCATACAATTGTCTGATTCAAAATAGCTAATACTGGTCTGTTTGAGCTCACTAATGCCTAGAATATTGATCTTTATGCATTCAATTTTATCTTCGATGACATCCAGTGTTCCTAGATTTATACTTCATACATTCCATACTCCAATTATTAATGGATATTTGCAGCTGTTTCTTCCCATTTTTATTCATGCCCTATCAGCAAATGAAAGTTTCAAAAGCTTTACTCAATCCATATCATTAAGATTGACTCTACTTGAGGAGGCGGCTCTTCCCTGGTCATATTTTGAGCACCTTCCAACCTGAAGGGCTCATTATCTGACACTATATCAGGCATTGTTTCAGGGCTATTCATAACATTTTACAGTAATATATAAGACAATGTTTCACTGCTATTCATAAGGTTTTCACTGGTCAATTTTTTTGTAAGTGAATGGTCTGATCATTCTTCCCAGTCTATCTTAGTCTGGAAGCTCCTCTGAAACCTGTCTGCCATGGGTGACTCTGCTGGTGTTTGAAATACAAGTCACAGAGCCTCCAGCCTCACAGCAATATGCAAGCCACCACAGTACTACAAACTGACAGATGAGTGGTGGAAACAACATCTTATTATTATTATTAAAATTCCTTTGACCTCACAGACACTAAGAAAGGGTGTTGGAGACCTTCAGACTGCATTTTGAGAATTGCTGCTTTCCACTATTTTGGCACCTCTCTGTTCACCTGGTTATTACAGCAAAGCTCATCTTTAAAGATAATGTTTACCTTAGTGGAGGACCATATGTACTACTCCTAATCTTACACACAGAAAGTAGGGTGAATATCCCAACTTAAAGATCTCTTGCTTGGTGCTTAATTCAGAATTTTTTTCTTATGATCTTCTTATGATTTTTTCATAAAAAGGATTTTCTAATGATTCAGTTATTTTTTTCTTTGTAATTTACTATACCCACTGCCATCAAGTTGATTCTGACTCATAGCCATCCTGAAAGTCAGAGTAGAACTGCCCTGTAGAGTTTCCTAAGGCTGTAATCTTTATGAAAACAGACTGCCACATCGTTTTTCTGCAGAGTGGCTGGGTGATTTGAACTGCTAGCCTTTCAGTTAGTAGCTGAGAGCTTTAATTAGTGCATCACCAGGGCTCCAATTTACTAAAAGACTTATTATTATTAGTTTTAAGGAGAAAGTTCTAGTCCTTTGCCTCTTTTTTGGCTTTCAGCTTTATACTGCTAATGTAAGAAAAAATCATCAATAGCTTTCACTTTAACATTGTCAAGGAAATTAATTTATCTATTTTGGTATTGTTTATTTGAGTTTGTTCATCTGTTTTGTTTTTTATTTATTTTAGTTCCTATAAGAAGGAGCCACAGTGGTGTAGTTGTTAAGGCATTTGGCTGCTAACCAAAAAGATCGATGATTTGAACCCACCAGCTGCTCCACAAAGAAAGATGAGGTAGTCTCCTTCAGTAAAGATTTACAGTCTTGGAAATACAGTAGAGGTCGCTATGAGCCACGATCAATTCAATGGCAATGAACTTGTTTTCTTTTTTAGGGGGCATGTATATAACAATTTCTTTAGCCTTCAACTTGTTGTAATATTTTCTGTCTCCATTTTGAAGTTACCCATATTTACTTTACCTGTGTTCTTTATAATTAGATATGTAAACCTCAGGCACAGAAATTTTATAATCATGTATTATATTTGTCTTGTGCCCTGAGTATGAAAAGTTGATCTTTTATTTAGGCTGAATAGACAGGTATTAATATGGCGTGACATCAAAACAGCTGCCTTAGTCATTCCACTTCTAGTTGTCTATGCTGGCAAAGCACTTATACATGAGCCAATGACTATATAAATAGCCTTATAGAAACAGCGCAGCATTGGAAAATGGGGATATTGATTTTTTAAAAGATGATAAATATGATGGAATACTATTAACTGAAAAGAATGAGTTAGTTCTGTATTTATCAACATGAATAGATCATAAAATATTGTTGGGGAAAAAAGCACTTTGCAAATTAATAGGTATAGAAACATATCATTTGTGTAAATTTTTCAAGCTGTTTTACATCTGAATAAACATAATATTCCTTAATACATGTTCTGGTTACATCTGTGTTGCTCTAACAAGAAATATAACACAAATGGGCTGTCTTTAACAAACAGGAGTTGATTCTCTTACACTTTGGAGGCTTTAAGTCCAAATTCAAAGTGCCAGATTCCAGGGGCTGTGTGAAAGCCCCTCAAC
Organism: Orycteropus afer afer; assembly: GCF_000298275.1. Classification (NCBI taxonomy): domain Eukaryota; kingdom Metazoa; phylum Chordata; class Mammalia; order Tubulidentata; family Orycteropodidae; genus Orycteropus; species Orycteropus afer. The sequence continues at coordinate 438,291 of NW_006922202.1, forward strand.
CTTGGGCTTCAGCTCTGCCTCCTGTTCCTGGCCAACTGAAGCTGGAGGCTTTTCTTCACTCAGACAGCTGCTGATGGCTGGAGCTGACAAATGCAAGGCAGACAGGTAAAAAGACACAGTCCCAATGTTATCAAACAACATGGTAGGCCATTAATCCAAGTCAATTGAAAGTCCCAGGATCAGTAGAGCATGGCAGGCTAATGAACAACAACTTGGCTACCTGCAGGGTTCACGCATGCCATAAGCTAGAGACCATTCCCAAAGCTGCTTCTTATATATGGGAAGCAGACCACATCCCTGAAACAGCTATTCATCTGCTTGTGGTAGATTCTACCATGGAGTTGATTGCCAGTCTCATCATGGAGAATAACTACCACCAGCTGCCCAGCCACTCAACCAGGCCCAGCCAAGTTTACACACAACCTTCACCACCACAATTTTTGTACACTTGAGACTGAAGATGGGAGAGTTTTCAACATGAAGTTGAATTTATCACAGATGTGGGAACTCTACTTTTAACACATCTTCCTTGGCATGCTTGTCTTTGGTAACTTTGTTTATTGTAGTTTTTCTAATAGCTAAATTGTTTCATGAATTGCTGGTTACCATGATAAGGGCAATAGTATATGAAAACTACCCTCAAGGTTTGTTACCAGGACATCTACTAACAGACCATACATCACTATAGCAGTCAATAATAATAATAAAGACTTTCATTTCAAAATTCTTTTAGAAGACTTACAGTACAGCAAAACTGGCTTGACAACCTGATGGTTTCATACATCTTTGCATTCTTTCTTTTCCACAACATACTATTCTTTAATTTCTCTGACTTTTGAATTCATTTCCCTTTTTCATTTCTACTGTCTTCTATAGGTTTATTTCTTATAACTTTCACTATATATTTTCATCTGCTCTAGAGCTTCTGGGAAGGAGTAGACTTATCATCACCATAACATTTTTTTGCAATGTTATTGCCTAATTTATATGTTTGACACTTATTTTAAATTTGCTGCTTTATATCTAAAGTATAGGAGCTCTGGTAGCGTAGTGCCTAAGGCATTTGACTGCTAACCAGAAGGCTGGAAGTTCAAACCCACCAGCGACTCCTTGGAAGGAAGGTTGGGCAATCTTCTTCCATAGTGATACTGCCTCAGAAACCCAAAGAGGGGTCACTATGAGTTGGGTCTCACTTGACAGCACATAACAACAACAACAAGAAAATGTGGAGTTATTTTAAAGAGCTCTGAGCTGGTGTAGTGGGTAAGGCATTTGGCTGCTAACCAAAAGGTTGGTGGTTCAAGGCCACCAGCTGCTTCATGTAAGGAAAATGAGGTGGTCTGCTTCCATAAAGATTTACTGCCTTGGAAACCCAATGGGGGTCACTATGAGTCAGAACCAACTCAATGACAGTGCATTTAATTTTTTTTTTTTTTTCGGGGGAGTAGTTATTTTAATGAAAGAATAACTTAAATCATATATATATATTTTTTTTTGTATTTTATGTTATTTTTGATACCTTAACCTTACTTTGGGAGCTCTGGTGGCATAGTGCCTAAGGCATTTGACTGCTAAAAATGAATTCCTTCTTTGGCAGCTCTAATGGCCTTACTCGGGGAGCTCTGGCAGCATAGTGGCTAAGACACTTGCCTGCTAACCAGACGGCTGGCGGTTCAAACCCACCAGCCACTCCTCGGGAAGGAAGGTTGGGCAATCCTACTTCCATAGTGATACTGCCTCGGAAACCCAAGGAGGGGTCGCTATGAGTCGGGTTTGACTCGATGGCACATA
>NW_006922202.1:440181-443738 GCF_000298275.1 Orycteropus afer afer
GGGGGGGGCTGATATGCGTGGACAGAGTTTTCCTATGAGTATTATAGACAGTAACAATAGAGATGAGGCCTCAAGTAGCTGTGAGGAACTCATATCTATTGTTTCTGCCTATATATATTCACATACTATTGTTTCTGCCTATATATATTCACATATATTGGAATAGGGTTAATAAACACATAGTTGAAATCTTCAACAACCTGGGCTTTATAAATATCTAAAGTAATTAATTTCAAATGTGTGTACATATATATATTATTTGGCTATTCTTCAAATACTAGTAATGGCATGACCATGAATTATTCAATTTTGTAGAATCAAAATTTCCTTCCATATATTTAAAAATGATTTACCTTTCTCCTCTTTATGATATAATGTCTAATGTCCTTCCCATGCTCACAAAAGAACTTATGCTCTTGCCATATTCTGTTTATTTACTGTTTCCTTGATGTTAATTGTACTCTGATTCTGAAACTCACAGTTAGTTGAGTAAAAAGGTAAAAACAGTGAGTTGGAAACCACAGTTTAAATGATTGTTGTGCCACCTATTATCTGTGATTTCTTCATCTATACAGTGGTGATGATGATAATAATAATATTAACCACAGAGTGTTTCTGTAAGGAGTTGCATGGTTTGATATATATGTTTAAAATCCTCAATTTGGTACCAAAAATACATTATGCCCTATATAATTACTAGCTATTGTCTATTATTGTCATTGTTTATCTTTTGTTCTTCCTTAAAAAAATCATCATAGTCCTTATTCCTAGATTTTTGCAACTAACATAAAATGTTGAGGGTCCAGAAGAGGGTCAGGTATATCAGAGAACAGCATAATACAGCAAAGAAATTTAAAAAAAAAAAAAAAGAAGAAAAGTACATATTAGCCATTCCTGGTTTTAGAAATTTCTTAATCACTCCATCCCAGGTATTTCTTTGAGGTCTATCTTGACCTCAATCTCTAACCTTATACCAAATTGTGTGCTCTGCCTGCAATCTATCATTATCTCATTGTTTCAGAGACCCTTAACCCCTCACTCTCTAGAAATTCAATTTACTTTTTCCACTGTCATATTAAGAACAATTAACTTTCGTACTTAGGTTTTTTATTGCTGGACCATGCCCTGGGGTCTATCGTTTCACAATTAAATGCCCTACCATAATATTTCACAAACAAATGGCAATTCTCTCCATAAAAATAATTTAAAATGTGTTTTGTTTTGTTTTTCATGGATTTGATCATAAAACATGGTTAATATGCTAAAGCTCCAGAAAGATTGCCTCTGCTGTGCTACACAGATGAAGATTAGAGACTTTATCAGCTGGTTTTGTGGAAGTGATTCTAAGTTGTGGTTGTTGTTGCTAGTTGCCGTCGAGTTGGTTCTGACTCATAGCGACCCTATGTACAGAATGAAACACTGCCCAGTCCCGCACCATCCTCAAAATCGTTGCTGTGCTTGAGCCCATTGTTGAGCTACTGTGTCCATCTTGTTGAGGATCTTCCCCTTTTTTGCTGATCCTCTGCCTTCCAAGCACAATATCCTTTTCCGGGGATGTATCCCCTCTGCCAACATGCCCAAAGTAGAAGAGACAATGTTTGGCCATTCTCACTTCTAAAGAGCACTCCAGTTGCAATTCTTCCAAGACAGGTTTACTCATTCTTCTGGCTGTCCATGTATTTTCAGTGTTTCTTGCCAACACCACAACTCAAATGCGCCAATTCTTCTTCAGTGTTCCTTATTCATTGCCCAGCTTCCACATGCACATGAGGCTAGTGGAAATGCCATATCTAAGTCTTTAAAGTCATATCTTTGTTCTTGAACACTTTAAAGAGCTGGTGTATATCTATGTCAGAAGAGTTAACAGTCAGGAAGCTCTGCTGCTTATTATAGATATAACCTTAGTGCTTACTTAGTATTAGATACTTTCTTTTTACTTCACGTTCCTTACTTGTAAAATGGGAATACTAATACTGGTATCATAATGTTGACATGAGGATTGAATGAAATTGAATGTAACTTAAGTACTTATGCAATGTCTGGACTAGGAACTGTTTCATTTTTGTAGCTATTATAAATAGCCATCTTTACATGTATTTATTTGACAGTTTTCTTAGTTAAGAAAGAAAGAGTCATCTAGGAACAAGAATGCTTTACATGAGAAGTTTCAAAGCTATATCTTCATATTTTTTTTAAAATGTCTACTTTCTGTTTATCCCAATAAAAATTAAATGCAACTAAATAAATAAGAAGTAGATACAAAAACATTTAAGATCAGGGTTCAAATATGAAATCCATACATTTTGTTAGATTATAAATTGGGTGTATTTCTATTTCAATTTGACTTTTTCATTTTTCATAAAGTTTGTTTTAAAACTGGATTATATTTTCACTCTCTTACACTGTAGAATCTTTCCTCTGTTCTATTCCTGTCTCATTCAAGTCTTTGTTGCATTGTATGCTTTCCTAGATAATTGAAAGATATCAATATTTATATTTTAAAGTCTATTTTAATACTTGGGAGAAGAAACATTCAGAAAAGGGGAAGCTATTTTTAGTTTTGCAATAAAAATGAGTGTAATCAGGTTTTATTTATACAGATAAAATAGTATTTGGTAGAATTTGAAGTAAATTTTTTTCAAATATTATTTAAGTTTCTTGTAATACGTAGTATGTATTAATATTGTGAAAAATAGAAGGATTGTTCATTTTGGAATAATAGCATTCATGATATTGCTGGTGATTAATGATGGCTTTGCTAAAACTGTCTCATGTTTAAAACTGCAATAAGACTGATAGACCAATCGTATCCCTCTCTGCCTTCAGGCTTCTATATACTATGTTATACTTCAGATATATTTTATTTTCAAGCTTTGCTTTTAGTATTAATGAATGGCAATCTTCCAAATGCTTGCCATTGCTTTCAGAATAAAAGTTAAATTCTCTCCTAGTTTTTCAGCCAAAAAAATCCATGTATTTCCTCCATAATGTAGAATTTTCCTGGAGAAGTAGTTTGTCCAGCTAAAGATAAACCTGCATGGACTCTTCCACCACCCTTACAGCTAGGTGGGACCATAGGTCTAGTCTCCATTAGTGAAATGTGAGTTGAAGGAAGTGTGCCTATCATGTTTGGGAAGTGCATTTGGTCACTAATTGGATGAGAAAGACTTTAAAGCCCTACGGGATGATTGACTCACAAGATATTAGCAGCCTGAGACCCTGAGTAAACAGACAGGGAAAGATGACTGCTGGCCTGAGTCAACTGCCATGCTGAGTGTGTGAAAAAATAATCATTTATTATATTTCATCAATGAAATTTGAGAAGTTATTTGTTATAACAGCTAGAATTGCCTTAACTACTATCTGGTAGCATAGTGCCTAAGGCACTTGACTGCTAACCAGAAGGCTGGTGGTTCAAACCCACCAGCCACTCCTCGGAAGGAAGATGGGGCAACCTACCTACTTCCCTAGTGATAGTACCTCAGAAACCCAACAAGGGGTCTCTATGAATCGGGTCCAACTCAACGGCACATAACAACAACAACAACATGTACTGC